>NC_079211.1:12583502-12741002 GCF_029633865.1 Lampris incognitus
TCACCAGCCACTTCTTTTCACCTGACAGTGAGGAGTTTCACCAGGGGTACATCGTGCATGGGAGGATCACACTATTCCCCCCCCCCAGTTCCCCCTCCCTGCCGAACAGGCGCCCCGACCGACCAGAGGAGGCGCTAGTGCAGCAACCAGGACACATTCCCACATCCGGCTTCCCATCCGCAGACAGGGCCAGTTGTCTCTGTAGGGATGCCTGACCAAGCCGGAGGTAACACGGGGGTTTGAACCGGTGATCCCCGTGTTGGTAGGCAATGGAATAGGCCGCTATGCAACCCGGACGCCCTAGGGGATTTTTTTCTGGTGGCACACTGGCACAAGTGGAGCGGTGTGGATGAATTCTTTAAAAAAACAAAACAAAAAAAGACCACTTAATTTATGGCCTAAATACACCAGGCATGGACCTGGCGTGCGACACGTCTGCTGCAGCAGAACTGTTCATTCTAATCAGCTGAAGCTGCTACAATAACCACGGAAGCTGCGCACAACTGCGGTGATGGCCTCCATTTTTATTTATTTATTTATTTTTGTTTATCTGTTCTATGTTTTTGTCTTTACATGTGGCTATGCGGCTCTCCAATAGATAAAAACAACATAGAACTGTGTACAAAAACAAGTACAATCTGTTAAAAAATGATTAAACTGAACATCTTGATGCATGCTCAATACTCCAGGTAAGGAAATCCAAGAAAGCTTAATCAGTTCATCTGGAGACAACTTTTCCAGATGACTATTCATGTTGTGTAGTCCAGCACTTTACTCTCCACACAGTGAGCTGTGTGCGCCTCACTTTCTGCTTGTAGGCAAGAAGCAAAAGCACCGACAGGTGGTCGGGTTCCCCAAAGTGAGGTCCTGGGATAGACCTGTAACATCAGGAATTGTGGAAGACGCGTTTTGTGTAACAAAAGCGACATATAACACGAACACAAACAACAAAGCGAGGGTAGCGAGTCTCCACTGTATGGCGCCATCTTCTCATGCAATGTGAAAAACACACATTTGTAAACAAACACACCAGTGCTGTTTTTCCGAAATAAGCACCAGAAAATTCCATTAAATATTTCATATTGGGCAGAGGTAATTACATGAGATCCTGGGTCCTGCATCAAAATGAATCGTTAGAAAAACATTTGATTACTATGAGATAGATTGAATAAGCATCATAGTTTCAACTAGTAGAGTGCGGTGAAGTTGTGTATTTCAGGCACTTGAATGACAAGTGCCTTCAGTAATGCAGTAAAAGTGTGTGTGTGTATGTATGTATGTATACTTGTGGTGTGATGGGTTTTGATGGGTGTCTGGGTTTTTGATGGGTGTGTATGTGGTTATAGTGATTGCATAAACATGTCCAACTATTTGGCATCCTTAAATGATGAAAGATAAATAGCACACTTTATTTATTTATTTATTTTGGTATCAGATGTTATTTACTTATAATTGCAGGGTTCAGAACGAATGCCTCTGAATGAGATACTTTGAGCTTCTTTCGTTAATATTTTGTTTGTTTTCCAACCCACAAGTTCCCTGAAAATAAAACTAGAAAAATATACCATAGACCATAGATAACCATGGACACTTCCCAGCCCCCCCATTTCAAGTGGAGAGGAAATAATTTGATGTTTTGTTTTGTTTTGCATGTATTGATTAAACAATGGCAAAAATACCACATATGCATTTACAGCTCAATAAAACTGATCACAAAAAAAAGTCATCCTTCACCGTTCAAATAGACATACAAATACATCCTAATTTATTGCTGCTGTCTTTTTTGATAAATACATTACATCAAGTAATTAGAAAATTCATTTAGGCAAGAATTGATCAATACATCATTTGGCTAAAAGAAAAAAAATTAAAATATAATAGGTCCAGACAACATTTCCCGCACGAGTGTGGCTATTCTGCCAGAGCAAAAGCCTTATTTTGAGTGGAACATAGATTAATAAGTGTATTTAACTCCAATGTAATTGTGATATATTAAATGTGCACCATATGATACAGGAAGTTAGTATTTTGAATCATTTGTGATGTGCCTAGTGTGTTTTTCCACAGATGTTTAAACCAGTGTACTAAGTAACAGTTTGACGTCTTCTTCTTTCAGCTCGTCACAGCGGATTTTACAGTTTCCATCGGTACCCTGTGAGGGCACAGCACCGATGGCGGCCGTTGTTAGCCCTGGGCCTCGACCAACCCAGTATGGAGCCTCGACCAATCCGGTATGGCCTTGTCAATCCGCATGACGATTTGCAAAATTTTCCGTCAGATGCCCTTCCTGACACAACCATTAACCCTATGGAGGGGGGCACAGGTAAAGATTTGCTGAATGCCATCCCAGTATTCATGGACTTGCTCCCATGCCTGTCATCAGAAGTAACAGTTAGACTAAATATTGTTATTACAATTTTTGTAGCCATTTGCTTTATCATGTTTTTTGGTAAATGGCAAGTATGTACTTTATCCACATTAGTTCATCCAAAAATGAACAGGGTTTTCTTTAGGTCTCTTAAAAAGGAACTTTATCATTTCCAAAAAATAGTGAAAAATTCAGTATGGATGATATTTCTGCTGAATTTTGTGAAACTGATCATCCAGACTACAAGCTAAAGCTTTTTGGGGATTTGTGGCTCTCACACATTGATTGGTTTTGCTGTGGCCCAGTTATAGTGTGTGACTCGCAAAAAGTTTCTTTAGGTTGTGTACTAATATTCAAGTCAAGAGTTTACAATTTGAAGTAGCCTTTGCGTGAAAATAATATTTTAGAAATAAAAGTGCTGATCATAGATCTAATATGATGGACCGTGATCTATTACAACCACCCAGAACCTGTAAAAACCAAAGGGGCGTAAAGCCTTACAGTTCTCAAGCAGCATATTTGACAAAAACTGTGTACATCATCAAGTTTTGATTTAGTTTTTAAAACTGAAAGTACCCAAGAAATCGAAAAAGATGTTTAATTTTTTTTCCTCACATTTGTCTTGCACTGATCGTCACCTATACGTCAGTCTCTGGCCCAACAATGACAAAAAAGTAATTCTGTAGCTATTCTTAATGGTAATTTAGTTTTTCATTTCCTGGAAAGCGATAAAAACAATGTTGATGCCTCAACCTGTGCTTGGGGGCTTAAACTAATTTTGCGTCCAACGAAACGCTTTCTTGAAATTGTTTGTCCCTCTCCAATGACTATAAATTCTGCCAGATACCGACTCCTAGGACCTACAAGCTAGCTAGCAGTTATGGGTCATCGCTGTGTTTTTGGTTGTGCTAACTCCCGCACTGGAGGAGACTTGTTTGGCAAGCATGTCATAGTGATGATGCTGGCAACCCTCGCTAACGAGGAAGCCTTGAAGAAGAAGAACTCCTGCAATCTTTGTGGTCACCTTTGCTGGGGAGATCCGTGAGAAGGGCCCGGCACACATCCAGAATCACTGCCGCACACCACTGTACCCAGTCCCCTCCTCCGGCCCGTCTTCCGGCATGGCATCACACACCGTTTCATGGGACTCCCTTCTGTCTGCAGTGCATTCAGCACTATTTGCTACTGTAAATGCCAATCAATATCTGCGACAAGTCCCTCCATAGCTTCCTGTTTTTACAGGAAACATGTAAATATACGGAATCAAATAGCACTCTGCTAGCCATTTCAGTGTTAACTTCTCTAGGCCTGAGCCTAACTCCACCCACTGCATAATTTTGAAAAATGCTAAAAAGTGGGCAAAATGTTGGGGGGGGGGCGTGGATGTGTGAGGCAGGAGCATGGCCAGGAGTAGCCGGGGAGATCTGCAAGAAGGGCCCGGCGTGCTGCTGTACCCTGTCCAATCCACTGACCTGCCTTCCAGCATAGCGTCGGACACCACCCCCACGAAGACACCTGACTGCTGCGACACTGATGCGCCACAGATGGAAGGGGGCCCTGCGAGATGAGCCGTGGCTTTCCTTTGGTGGAGAGAGGTGGGTGACGGGGCGACTGCTCTTCCAGCCACGGTGCGAATCCAGCCCAACCAACCCAGTTGTCTGGTGATGCTTCTGCAGCCCTTGAAGGCACAAGTGTGAACCATTGCGTCTAAATGGAAAATTATGAAACAATGTAACTATATAACTAACGGTAAACTGAGAAAGTCAAAAGGCTGGTAGAAACTGCAATAAAGGCACAAGGTTAGCGAGCAAACTCCTGTGAATGATGAGTCTTGATCATTTAGTTCAAAATTAGCGCAGTTTCACAGATTCAGCCTATCTGCCCCATAATGAAAGCCCAAAGTTGGTCATCTGCCAACTTCGATGGAAAAACAACCCAAACTGCGCACAGGTAGTGACCCATTTTACTTCACTCAGCAACGATTGGCTCACCAGAGAGGATAAGGCGGAACTTCCTCTCTGGAGGACCAATCGGAGAGGCTTCAAAGATAGTCACCTGGCGAAAGGTAGTAATCTAACGGACAGTGGAAATCTTCGAGATTGCCACTTTAAAAGGGCCAGAACATATAAGTAGAGGGTGAAAATACACAATGTAAGAGTATTACCCAAACGAAACTCCAAAATAAAGTTTCAAGAGCACTCCTTACCAAGGACAAAGATCTGACAGAGCTTTTGCAGATCAAAAGCATGTCCTCTTTTTTTTTTTCGTTCGTAGTCCATTAACCAAGACATTCCCTTTTTTTCTGTGATATATTATTAAATTCCAGACGTCTTGGAGAAAGAGAGAGAGAGAGAAAAAAACTATTTACTCTTTTCTTTTGTCTGTGTGCGAGACTTGACTGTCAATGTTTACCCCGCTGTCTGTTTTCCTGCATACAGATGGGAATTGTGTGCCAGGTCTCACTTCTCACTACTCCGGTGGAGTGCCGCGGTGAACGGCACCTCAATTGTTGCCTTGCCCCCTTTGTTTTGGATTCAGATTTTCTTCTCATTTGAGGAGTCTCGAGACACGTAAACCAGTCATTTTTTTTGGGGGGGGGGGTGCTGGTTATGAGCGAGGGTCTCTATCCTCAGTTTGAGTCTGTCCACTGCAGGGCTAATGAAGGATGGATCAAAGATGGAGGACGTCTATCCCTGCTACCCGCACAGCAGCAAGCTGACTTATAAGATACAAGTTTCCTGATTATGTAAAAAAAAAAACCCCAGCAAAATGTGATACATATCCATTTGCTCGTAGCAGTATTTTTCGTGTCAGAACGGATGCCACGTACTTGCTATAAATCTAGGGATTCTGTCAAGTCCTATTACAGTTAATGATACAGGCTGGGGCAAGTGTGTTAATGATTGTGTGTGTGGTTTTTGTGTGTGTGTGTGTGTGTGTGTGTGTGTGTATATATATATATATATATATATATATATATATATATATATATGCCTGTGTGTGCACGTCTGTGTCGGCGAGTTTACCTGTGTGTATTTGTGCGTCGATCTACGCATGAGTGTCTATACATATTTGTGTCTCCGTGCTCATCTTGTATGTGTGTGTGTGTGTGTCTGTGTCTGTGTGTGAGAGAGAGCACATGAGCTATCTCCTGGTTGAAGTGCAGCTCCATGACGACTGCTCCCAGGGTAACATGCATAGAAGCTAGAGAAGTCTCGACAACATAGGCACATGTGTATGCGCACACACACGTGCACGCACGCACACACAAATGCTCATGCAGAAGACTGTCTCTAGATCTCGTTCTCATCTCTTTCCCTCCTTTTCGCTTCTCTTTCTTTCCACTCTCCCTCTCCGAGTTCCCCTCGACAACAGCCAGGCCAATTAGAGGAGGCTGTTGAAAGGAGAGCAATTATTCTTTTGCACAGCGTACATGGCTCCTACATGCTTCCACCCATTATTATCTCTCCGGTATCCTGCGTTGAGGTGCCTGGCCAACCATTCACCGCCGCTCCCTGCGCCTCTTGCCAGCTCCACCACTTCCACTCTCTATCTGGCTGTCTGCACAGATGAGAGCCGGATCGTGCACGTGGCACGGCAGCCCGAGACCTCGGCGTTGAACAGAGCCGCACGAGATAATGGCTGGATTATTAAGGGAGGCTTCTATTGAGAGAATAGGTGGTTTTTCATATCGGCACCGCCGACCATCCAAACTATATTAAATCATCCCCGTTCCTCCCGCCGCTCGCCCCCCCCCCCACCTGTTTCCTCCACACCTCTGTTTTTTCTTCTTCTTCTTCACCCTGCCGTAATGATCCCAGTTTGCCAAATGCAAATGAAATGACAGAGCGGCGGGTTTAATGCTAATCAATACTGCACAAACATTAATTTCAGGAGACGGCTACATGGCGGGAGAGGAACCAGACCTACTTGAAATGCAAGGGGGTGTGTGTGTGTGTGTGTGTGTGTTGGGCGCTCTGTCGGGGATATGCACATTCTTACATGCAATATAACACATAAGCCACCTCTTAAAAAAAATAAAAATCCCGGGTAAATCAACTAGAAAATGAGACAACGTAAAAGGAAAGAGAAGCAAACAACGGGTGCAGACTAAGAGCTAAGGAGCCGGGTGGTTTCAAAGAACCGCTCCACATTTATAAATAATGGAGCCCTCTTTCACTGTCATTACGTAAGGCTTTTGTGTTGAAAATTGTGTATGGCTGTACGCAAGAAGGAAGTGAAAATGGAAGAGGCAAGAAAGCTGCGGGTGCTAAAGGCGTGGGCTCCCCCCGTTGCCTCCATCATCCATAAAAGCAGATAAGTAGACACCTAAAGGGCTAGATTAACAGCCCCACTGTGACAGGAGCATCATGGGACATGTAAAACAGCCTGTTACTATAACTTCAATCTCTGTGCATCAGTCATCTCGGCTGATGTTTGGGAAAAGGAAACGCACACACACAGATGCGCACGCACACTCGCACACGCACTTTGCTTGGACCCAATAAGATGGGGATTCTGGGTAATTAGACGCTGGTCTGACAGCTCGGTTGCAAACTTGATTTCCTGTGGGTGCATGTGAAAGTGGACTCTGATTAAAAAAATATTTAATATGAAAGCAGAACTCTCTGGAAGTGAGTGATCATTTGGCAACTTTGGTCATCCATGTAATAACCCCCCCCCCCCCCGCCCACCCACCACCACCACCTCGCTCACGAACTCAAACAAAATTCACTTTTTTTTTTCAATCTAAAGCAACTCATTACTGAGATATTTTTTTTTAAATTCTTCATAAAAGCGGCAGGTTCCAACATGGAAACGAGAAGAAAAACCAAGTTAATGTTGCTACGCCTCGCAGTGAACGGTGCAGTGAAATGTTGTGCAAAGCGATTCTACTAATGGCGAGGACGTGCAGCGCCTTCTTCAATTCATATATATTTGTCGTTGTAAAAAACTGTCCAACACATTGGCTTTTATTTCACATGAAAGGAGCGGATCTGGTTTGTATTTGCCCAACGCGACCACCTTTTGCGGCCTCGCCTGTCTGGTTCCTCGTGGTTTTCGCTCGCGACCTCTTGTCGCGTACGCGTTCGTGCCGGCTTTGACCTTACAATCAACGCGGCTTTTCTCCCGAGAGTGCAAAATAACACGTTTCACACAAACTCTTGTAAGCAGGCTAATACAGATTCACAGATACACAGATGGTTAGGTGGTAATTACTATACATGCTAGCAGCCCAGGCACACGCACAACCCACACGCCCGATGCATAGATTTGCATTCAAATGATGTTTTTAAATCAGTGGCGAAACAAAGAGAAACAAATATTCACAACCTGCCGTATACGTACACAGATGTGAATGGTCATGTATATGTAATGCGGTGCAAATGGAAAATTACTCGTCGGTCCCATTCAGACTGTTTGATTTTTAAAGCTGTTATAAGGCCTTTTGGAAGTATGTTGACTTTGTCGCCCCCCTGTGGACACGAGCGGAAGCGCTTCACAGGAGAACAATTTCATTTCGCATAAGGCCCAATTTATACTCCAAATGTCGGCTAGCAGACAGATGTCTCTCGACAATTTTGATGTCATGAGAGACACTTTTTGTGTCTCCCAGGGCTGTCGTGTACGCGACACATTTTCTTATGTCGGCTAGCAAACATTTGTCTGCTAGCCGACATTTGGAGCATAAATTGGGCTTAAGCGTTGCCTCTTGCCGCAAAGATCTACGTTCATCCTCTGGTAGTTTACATATTTATATATATATATATAGCAATACAGATGCAGGAAAAAGTTTTAATACTTTTTTAATATCTATATAGTGGTGTTTTGGAAAAAGCAGCTGTTTGTAAGATATACAGTTTTGACATGTGTATCGATTAGGCAGCGCATCTGAGTATGTATCTCATCTATGTGTAAATCATCTTGTCAGATTTCGCGGAGGAATCTGAACCTGAGACTAGCATTTCCCGCCATTAAATGGCAGTATCTCCTCTTCTTGCTGATGGTCTCATTTGTTTGTGTCGGTCATGTGAAATTGAGACTGATAAGCGACCATTTAGAGGCTCCATGTAGCAGCTCTGCAGTCATTGTTTAGCTACATTCAAGGAGGCCTATCTGAGTATTTCTGTTAGCATGTCCTGAAGTTTGCCTTTTAAACATTAGGCAATGTGTATAAGATATTGCACACCTTTTTTTCTTCTTCTCTGGAACGTAACATGGGATGGAAAGGAAGGGGCCGGGTGATAATAGTTCTGTGTACAAGCCCCCGTCCTCCTAATCCAGTAAATGTGACTTTTCTTTTCAGGTTCCTCCTCTGCAGACTTTGTTTTGGCCACACCGTACTCCCAGTGAGGCGCTGCTGGTTTTCCACGGATTCCCACCCACACATGCACACCCACCCACACACACACACACACACACACACACACACACCGACCTCTCTGACTGGTCTGTGTCTGCACTCTATTTGAGATGCTTTTCCTCTTAAAGGGGAGCACTCTTCCTACTGGCTCTGACCCTGAAATAGAATCACTTAAAACAAAATAACAGCCTAACATTCCCCACACTGTCATTTACAATAGCCACACAGCTTGGCAGGACCTTGTTTTACAGCTCGCTCCTACCAATCGATATACAGCTTTCTATGTCGCCGTTCTCCTTTCTCTCTCGCTCTCTTTCTGGTTGCAGTAAAAACACATTTCACAGTCTTTCACCGTGTCTCTCCCTCCCTCCCTCCCTCTCTCCCTCTCTCTTTCTGTCCTAACCTGTTCCTTCAATTGCCTCCTCAGCTTCCTGTCTTCGGCTTTAATTTCCCTCTTTCTGTTCTTCCCCCTCACTCTCACGGTGTCCCTCTCTCAAGTAAACTGATTTTCTTCTGGCTGTCAGGAGAGTCACAGAGGAATCGCCTCGAAGACGCTCAATCAATCAGCGTTCTCCCCGACTGTAGTTATCCCTCCCACAAGTTGCTAACCCCCGCGAGCGTCCCACTATGATAATTGTTTATTATGGAGGCTAATGTGTGGATCGGATGCAGCTCGGCGGTATGGCCACTTATCCCTGGGATGTGGACAGATATTCGCTATCATGCAAGAAATTAAAAAAAAAAGGCAATTCTTGGGAGCGCCAATGAGAAAGGTCAGATCTATATAGGCTGCAGTCAGTCGCTGAAATGGGGTTGCAACAGCTAGCGGCTGTCACTCTGTGGTTTAAATAAATAGGTGCCACTTGCCCTGTCCAACGAGCCTGCTAATTGTATTTTCTCATACTTGGTGGCTTTTGTCAGGCTCCATCAGTCTTCTATGGCATGTGTAAAATGACAGTATATCTAGTTGACATTGTAAATGGCAGTCGGGTCAAGGCCCTCCTCTCCTCAGGGCCAAGAGGTTTGTTCAAACATTTTGCTTTGCCTCATTAATCCTCCCGGGGGAAAAAAAAGGGAAGGCGAGACTTAGTCCGCCGTTATTTTTCTCCCCGGGCACCCTACCCTTTGCATTGCGGTGGGATGAACAAGACGTTTGTTCCCACAATTCAGCCCCAAGGGTATACACACAGAAGCTTATGGAAACTGCTGCGGCGATAAAACGGGATCGTGGAAACCAAAGCGCGCTTCGTTTTCCCAGCGATGTGCATACGGCACGTCACGAGGCCGTCGCGATGTAAAACAAAGTTGAATAAAACTCGGCACGGCGTCGTAAAGAGCAGCACGAGATAGTATTTTAGGGCGCTGAAGTGTGATGCAGTAAAAACGCACGACACGCTGACCAAGTCAGATCATTGCAAGGGCTAAATCAGGGGCTCCCAAACTTTTCCATGCCAGGGCCCCCCAAATAGCATTAGCTTCTGGCCGGGGCCCCCCCCTTTTGCAAGATGTCTTTAAAAACCCATTGACAATACTACGGCAAATGTTAAAAAGAAGGGGAAATAAAACTCCTGAATATATTCCCTGCTTTTGTTAATGCAATAATAATGACATTTATACTTCAGATTTCAATCCTTACATTATATTGAATATTTCTGTTTTCCATTATAAGCATTTTTTGTTATAAAATATATTTGATCGTAATATACATAATTTATTTTTCAAAAAAATTTTTTTTTAGTATTTTCCCTCATCTTCCCTCCAATTTGCTGGGGCCCCCTTGGCGTCCCCTGGCGGCCCCCACTTCACTGTGCTAAATAACAGACTTGCAGAGCTGCGGTGGCCATTTAGCCCAAATTGAGAAGTGCTTCAACGCACTTTCCTTGATTATTAAAGCAGCGCAGTGTCGTGACATTTGAAACAGGATGTCCTCCATTTGCCGAGGCTGCTGTAACCCTTTTCCCTCTCTTGTCCTTTAATCAGCTCATATCTGTCCTATCAGTAGGCGATTATAATCTATCATGTTGTTTCACTTTCACTTTATTCTCTGGACACCGAACGAGAGCAAACAGGTCTTAGGGAGCGTGGTGATTGTCATTTCCTAACTTGTTCATGAATCAAATATAATAGGCACGGCAAATTACCGGACCGGAGTTGCACTTTTTCTGCTCTGAAATGTCAACGTGGCGCTGCGTGAATATAAACGCTTAACATTTACTGGCAAATAATGGGATGTGGACAAGGCATTTGTAGCGCTGACATTTTAGATCAGTGGCCATAATGTGTTCCGGGGAAGTAAAACAGCTAATGTGTTGGAGGGTCTCAATAGCTTCCAGTGTTGCTAAATTGAAGAGAATAGCAGGAGAGGGAGCTGGGGAGTTGGACGAGAGAGAGACACAGAGAGAGAGAGAGAGAGGGAGGGATGAGAGAGAGGGACGAGACAGACTCATCCTCTCTCTCTCTCTCTCTGTGTCTCTCTCTCTCTCTCTCTCTCTCTCTCTCTCTCTCTCTCTCTCTCTCTCTCTCTCTCTCTCTCTCTCTCTCTCTCTCTCTCTCTCTCTCTCACACAGAGGAAAGGGGAATTACCCCGGAAGAAAAATTACCGTTGTCGAAAGCGGAGACAGTGGTAAATGGCGCGTCATTTTGCAGTAATTTACAAATCGTGGAGTGGAAACAAAAGTGGGTCCGTTGAAATGGACCTGCTAAACATCACTATTAATTATACTGCTGTCGAGGGTAAAGATTATTTATTTCCTTGGCAGAGAGTGAAATTGTGTTGTAGATGACTGCTTTGGGGTTTTTTTTGGGGGGGGGGTCATTTTTCACGGGCACATATACAGTGCACCTTCAAGACGAGCATTAAGGAAAATGTGGACGTTCAATCAAAGGCCACTAATGTCTACATTACTGTTCAGGGCAACGAATGGTGTAAATCAGCATATGGGAATTAACTGGCGCAACTCATTTTGCAGTGACGTCACAGATGTTAGTGAGGGAGGAGTCATTTTCTATGGTTTGAATGGGCAGGTAAAATTTGTACTTGAAATCAAACGAGCGGTCATTTCTCAACAAAACAAAGAATAACTATTCTTCTACCAAATAATAATTTGACGAATGATCATGAAATTACAGTACAAAATCAAGACGCTGGTGAAAAAGGCAAATATATATGTCTGTGTCTTGTGTCTGAATTAGAAAGCAACCGTACATTCAAATTCAAGATTACTTCATTGTCCTTACTTTTGTTTAATCCCCCTCCCCCTTTTTCTCCCCAGTTGTACTTGGCTAATTACCCCACTCCTCCGAGCCTTCCCGGTCACTGCTCCACCCTCTCTGCCGATCCGGGGAGGGCTGCAGACTACCACATGCCTCCTCCGATACATGTGGAGTTGCCAGCTGCTTCTTTTCACCTGACAGTGAGGAGTTTCAACAGGGGGACGTAGTGCGTGCCGCGTGGGAGGATTACACTATTCCCCTCAGTTCCTCCTCCCCCCTTAACAGGTGCCCCGACCGACCAGAGGAGGCGCTAGTGCAGCGACCAGGACACGTACTCATATCTGGTTCCCACCCGCAGACACAGCCAGTTGTAGTTGTGTCTGTAGGGATGCCTGACCAAGCCAGAGGTAACGCAGGGATTTGAACCGGTGATCCCCGTCTTGGTAAGCAACGCAATAGACCGCTACTTTACCCGGACGCCCCCGAGTGTTACACGGTTGAGCCTACTGTTACGGCTATCCAATTAGAAGTACTGTTATAACAGAAATAAGCATATTTTGTATCTCTGTTTGATTCTTGTTGGGTTCAGCTTGTAAAATGTTATTGACTTAGGCCAGGGGTCGGGAACCTTTTTGACTGGGAGAGCCATAAAAGCCAAATATTTCTAAATATATTTCATTGAGAGCCATATAGTATTTTTAACGTATAATAAATTAAATATGTCTTACTTTTAATGCGACTTCTGGTGCTGCATGGTTTTGCTGATGGCCTTGTAGTCTGGTTCATACGTGGTGAGGTTGAGCTTCATGCAGGCGTTGAGGCTTCCATCAGTTAAACGTGAGCGTAGGTTGGTCTTAATGTTCCTCATATGCGAGAAAGACTGCTCACATGCATATGTAGAGCCAAACATGGTCAATACGGCAATACTCACACGCTGCATTGTGTGGTATGTCACAGGAAGCTCGTTCCAAGTTTTAAGAATCAGCTGGTCTTCAGGTTGAAGATTTTTAATTTCTGTCCACTTGTGTTCCCTCGCCAGCTCTGCTCGCTGTCGCGCAAGACTTTCCAACTCTCCATTAAGTGACTTGAACTTACTCATCCACATGTCTGATGCCTTCAGGTCAGCAACTTCCAGCTCAAAGTCTCCGATAGAGACCCCGGGGATGCATGTCAGGTCGATTTTGTTCACTGCACACTCATGTGGATGAGTGATGAACTTGGAAAGACCAGTGCGCGCACGAAATTCTCCAAAACGTGCTTTGAATGACTGCAGGAGATTGAACGTAAAGCCAGCTAGCTGCTGGAGATCCAGATGTTGAGTGGAGTCACTTGCTAAGCATGCATCTCTAAATTGTTGCAGTCTTTCAAAGTGCAGAAGACGACCTGTTTCAATGTCCCTGAGAAAGACTTCCAGCTTGCTTTCAAATGCAAACACTGCTTGTTGAAGGGATGAGATTGTATTTCCAATACCTTGCATTTTCACATTGAGCTGGTTCAGATGGCCAGTTATGTCCACGAGACAGTGAAACTGCAGGAGCCAGTCAGTGTTGTCTAGCTCAGGATGCTTGATGCCTTTCATTTCAAGAAAAGTCCGGATTTCACTCAGGCAAGCTGCAAAACGGCTGAGCACCTTCCCCCTTGACAACCAACGCACGTTGCTGTGTAAAAGCAGACCGGGATAATGATTCCCAACTTCTTCTAACAGAGCTTTAAACTGGCGATCATTTAAAGCTCGGGCAACAATAAAGTTGACCTCTCGAATGACCAGAGACATCACCTCGCCAAGCTCCTGGCCACACGTCTGAGCACAAAGCGCCTCCTGGTGCAGGATGCAATGAAAACTTAGGATGGCTCTCTTTTCATGTTCACGGAGAAGCGCTACAAATCCTTTGTTCTTCCCCAACATACAGGGTGCACCATCAGTACAGACAGAAATAAGTTTATCCATCGGTAGTTTTTTTTCTTTAGCAAACTCCATGAAAGACATGAATAAATCCTCTCCTCTTGTTGTCCCTTTCATTGGCAAAACAGCCAAGCTTTCCTCACGCAGTGTGTCACCTGCAGCATACCTGGCAATGATACTGCACTGAGATAGATGGCTAACGGCTGTTGACTCATCTAACGCGAGAGAAAAGTATGTCCCGGCGTTTATGTCCTTAATTTGTGTTTCCTCGACTTGATTTGCCATCATGATGCTACGATCGTGCACAGTTCTTGCTGACAGGGGCATGTCTTTTATTCGTTTGATTATCTTGTCTTTATTTGGGAAGTCATCAAACAGTTCATTGGCCACATCAAGCATGAATGTTTTGGCATACTCGCCATCTGTGAATGACTTTCCATTCCTTACTATTGCCAAAGCCCCCGCAAAGCTAGCGGAATTCCCGTCACCTTGCTTGGTCCACACACGTAGTTGCTGCTGACTCGTCTGCACTCTCCGCTGTAGCTCCTCGCATGCCCTTTTCCTGCTGTCCCCCGCTGGATATTTCGATGCAAATGAAGCATGGTGCGTATCGAAGTGCCGCTTTATATTTGACCGTTTCATCGATGCAATTTTATCATTGCATATTAGACATACCGCAGATCCTGCTCTCTCCACAAATGCAAATTCCTCTGTCCACGCAGCCTGGAATGCACGGTAATCCTCGTCTTTTTTTCTTTTCGCCATCTTTTCCGTTACAAGGGTTGAAGCGGATAAACTAGTTGGCTATCTGATAAAATTGATTTCTTCACCTTTACAATGACCCGGACATGCTCGCGAGCCATTGGTTCCCGACCCGACCCACGGGTGACCCGTGACCCGTGAAATTTATCTTCAAAACTAATTTCTGTTTACTTTAAAATGACACAGTATTATTAAGAAATATCACAAGTATTTTAAAATCAGTTCCAAACTGATGTTTTTGAAAAAAAAATAATTTTCAACTCAAAATTGTCTGGGAGCCATATGCCGTCACCGGAAGAGCCATATATGGCTCGCGAGCCATAGGTTCCCGACCGCTGACTTAGGCCAACAGCCGACGGAATGTGGAACTGGAGTTGGTCCCGCCCACTGCTGCTAGTTTATAGGAATGTGGAACTTTAGTTGACCCCGCCCACTGCTGCTAGTGTATAGGAATGTGGAACTTTAGTTGGCCCCGCCCACTGCTGCTAGTGTATAGGATTGTGGAACTTTAGTTGGCCCCGCCCACTGCTGCTAGTGTATAGGAATGTGGAACTTTAGTTGGCCCCGCCCACTGCTGCTAGTGTGTAGGAATGTGGAACTTTAGTTGACCCCGCCCACTGCTGCTACTTTATAGGAATGTGGCACTTTAGTTGACCCCGCCCACTGCTGCTAGTGTATAGGAAGGGTTAAATGCGGAGGACAAATTTCATTTCAAAATATGTGAATACTGAGGAATTACAAAGAAATTATTAATAAATATAAATCTTATAAATATGAGTCTCAAATCTTAAAATTTGTCGAAGCTAGTATTCTGTTTCTGCGCTTGTTTCACAGTGCTTTCTCGGGCGTTGTCTCGGGTTCGGAGTCTATTATAATGGGCATTTATGTAGGTCTATAATTTATCCATGATAAAAAAAAAATTGTCACAAGCTTTTATGTCACAAAAAGTGCATAGACAGGACCCCATTCAGCTAAATCCCTCGGGATTACAAACCTGTGTAAAACACCAAACCTTTTGGAAAATGTTTTTTATTAACAAATAACAATACACACAGCAATACTATACAATAACAGAATCCTTAACAATTAATATCTTTAATTACACCGAAAGACACGTGTTGACCCACTATGCCATCTATCCCATTCAACAAGCGAGAAATGTCTGGCTGACTCCTTCCTGAGTCATGCCCCCCCACCCCGCCCAAGCTCCGAATATTCACTGTCGATTACTACCGAAGCTCCAGAGCCCCAAAAAAGGAAAGGTATTCGGGACAACCCTACACATTTCCTTGTATTGCGAGGGCCGTGCAGTTCACATCTTTTCAGGGGCCCAGCCATTCCTGTGGGCGGGCCTGGTCTGAATCGCACCCTTTCATGGGTGCAGATGACTGACCCAAATAATCTCAGTTCTGAAACAATAAATGATAGTATGTGAGTGACCCAGAGCCAGGCTCCCACAGTTTGGAGCAACACCTTCCTCAACGTGTGTCCTTGTCCGTATAAATTGAACAGGCACTGCAGAGTCACATTTTGGGGCAAGTACAATCGACTGAATCCAGCTCCCTCAATTCCAAGTTTCTGTCCCATTTTCAGGTTAGAAGTATGAACATGGAGGCCTTATGAGCCAAACTGATCTTGAGTCAATGAAATTGATTTTTTTCACAGGATGTCTTGGGGTGGGGGGGGGTTCAATTCGATCGACTCACCACACTGGTCTGGCTCAGGAGGCTTGAAACTTAAATCCTCTCAGGGAAATTGGTAAATTCTAGGGGTGTCCTGATCCAAGTTTTTAATTTTTTTAAATTTTTTTACCCAATCTTGAGTCTTTTAATATTGAGTATATGCCGATACCAGTTCAGATCTGTTATTTATGTTTTCCTGCATAATACAGCTGCACAGTACACTGAAGTTAGTAAAACCAGTCCAGTTTATGTAAGATGTGCTTGACAATTTAAGTGTTGCATGAAGAAAAAGAAAGCATCATAGCTGTCTGCTAATAGTTTTCTTTGTTTTAGCAAAATAACCATGGAAAAAAAATTATTAAGAATAACATAGATATATAAAAGTACTGATGAAACAGGAAGGGCATTCCAAAACTTGTTGTATTCTTTCAAATGATTTCTTTTTTGAGTGTCTTACACTAAGTTAGGTTATTTGGTTATTACCACCTCGACAAACAGTGGCGTTGTGGACGTTTTAGCTGCTTGTTGTTGACTTTTTGAAACTAGAGCTGCAATGCAAGTTGTGGGTAATGTCAGACTCGTAGATGGAGCGTAGTGGGCGTTCATGACAGCTGGTGTAGGCTGAGCCCAGGCAGGTTAAACAAAGGATTGGAGTTCGATTGGGCTAATATAAATATATATCTGGGGGATCAAATACCAATCTCTCGGAAAGGATCAGAACATGCCTTGTGAATTCATTTCAATTCAGTTCAGTTAGTCAAGTCAGATCGCTCTAAATCACAATTTAGTCCCGGAGGGCTTTATAATCACTTTCCATTCTGCACAATGTACACCCCCTATCCTTAGACCCTCAATTCGATTCTGGGGAAAAAATCTGCAGGGACTAAAATTTTTAAATATATTGTACTCCAGCTCTTTTTTCTTTTTTTTTTTTAAACTTATTTTTAGCTTTTGGTGCGCATGTGTATAATATATCTTATACTGTGTTTGCTGTGTTTGTCTGTGTCTGTCTTGCACTGTTTGGTGAAGCCACAGCCCTCATTTCATTTTTAACATGTGCCTGCACATTGTTTTTAATGACAATAAAATTGAATTGAATTGAATTGAATTGAAAATGGCGGCACAGTGGTTAGCGTGGTCGCCTCACAGCAAGAGGGTCCTGGGTTTGAGCCCCAGGGTAGTCCAGCCTTGGAGGTTGTCCGGGGTCATCCTCTGTGTGGAGTTTGCATGTCCTCCCTGTGGGTTTCCTCCGGGAGCTCCAGTTTCCTCCCACAGTCCAAAGACATGTAGGTCAGGTTAATCGGCTGTACTAAAAATTGTTCCTAGGTGTGGTGTGTGTGTGTGTGTGTGTGTGTGTGTGTGTGTGTGTGTGTGTGTGTGTGTGTGTGTGTGTGTGTGTGTGCGTGCCCTGTGATGGACTGGCGGCCAATGACTGCTGGCGTAGGCTCCAGTATCCCTGGGACCCCGAGGGCAGGATAAGCGGTTTGGATAATGGATGGATGGAAATCTGCAGGGACAAAAAGTTGAGATAAAATGGGAGGAATTTCAGATCCCTCTTCCAGGATGCATAGACATGTAACAGGTGCCCACTCGGTTCTTATTGCATGCCTTATGTATTATTTACACCTTACTGTATGCATTAATTATACTTATGTTCAATTATACACAAGTTGTGGCAAAATAAGGGAAATTTAATGATTATGTAAGTGCACAGAGCAGTTCACTGACGTCAGTTCTGTTCGGTTCAGTTCAATAAACTTTTACCATACCTGGAGGTGATTGGTCCCAATTTACCATCTGTAGACTCCGGAGTCTCTGATTTCAGCTTCAGACCTGGCCTTATTAAGTTCACTTCTAACCCCCAGCTTTAGACCGACCTCATGTCTGATTTGCCCCTACCCCGTTTCATGTCATTTAAAACTCTTTCTCCAATTAACTGTCCATAGAGACGGCCTGAGCCACAGTTCAGTCCCGGCTCCAGCCCAGGCCGAACCATGGCTCCATCTCCAAGCCCCACCTGAAGATCTACAACTCTACCTCTGCCCCTTTCGCTCCCAGTTCTACCACCAAGCTACCACCAGATCCCAATACTAGCTCAGCCACATTCATGTGCACTCATCTCCCTGCCCCATCCTCTGCCATGCAAAAATTATATATGTGAATGAGTCTGGCGGTGTTCGTCATACAGAAATATCTCATCTTTTTTTCCAAGAATCATTTTCTGGGCAAGACTGATGATGTAAGATATCCTGCGTTTTCTTCCTCAGTTACTTCATCTTGAAAGCGGCATTTTTAGACATGAAAAAGGAAAGCTTTTTTTTTACCCGGAGGACTGCTTTAGGTGGTTTTGTCTGATGATTGCATGATTGAATTATGCTTCAGACTACAAAGGCAAACAAGTGATTTGTCTTGTTTCACAAAATCTCACCTAGTTGAAATACCCTACTGCACAGGCAGATTGCTTTGCTTGTTTTGGGGATTGTTTTCCACACTTTCTCTTCCTATAGCGTCATATATTGACACTTTTTAAAGTGACAACACATGACGTGCAAGGTCTGTATAGAAATGTGGTGTTCCATTGACTCCAGCGTGAAACTTCCGCCCTGTAGAGGGGTTAAACTCAGGGTTCAGGTTGGGTAAGCGGTTAATCCGACGAAACTAATACAGTCGCCAAAAGGTACCTAGTGGGTCATATATTGGCAAGGGCGTCGATATATGGTGCCATGCTAAATTTTGTCTCACTTTTCACACGCCGTTTTTGCAGACACTACCCATGGCTTCCACAGGCCCAGCCATTAGCTGTCACAGCTATCCAATGGGGTAAAATCCCCAATCTCCATCAGCCTGGCAGGCTGTCCCATGCTCATTAGGCCCTGGTCTGGGTACCAGCTGGGGGTTGGAGGGAGGGACTGGGTTGGCCCCATATCCCCCCCCCCCTCCCCAGCACTGACCATCCAGAGGAGGGCATCTGGCGAGGCTGCGCCCCGGGTCAGGCTATCTGAAGAGGGAGCACATCAGCGGGCGCTTCATGGATGGCTCACTGTCTGTCCCTGGCAGCTCGTCATCTATCACTGGTGAGCAGCGGTGTCAGGTGGGAGCGTGATTAATATCACTTTACCATTCTCAGAAATAAGCCCTATAAATCATCTTAAGCACCGGCTTGTGCGCAGGTTTTTGTTGCCGGCCTGTTTGACAAATCTGTACCGGGTCCCTGCCGCCCCGGCTCTGCCTTGCCACTGAGGTTGCGGCGAAAGATGGCCCTTGTCAACCAAGACAGCTTCACTGAGACACTCGTTGATGGGAAGTGCCCACTTACAGACATTGAGAGAGAGAGAGAGAAAGGAAGATAGATAAAGTGCACTCAGGCATGCACACACACACACACAACACACAGACACACACACACAAGCACACCGCATGACTGACACGTACAATTATGAGACGTATTATCAAGGAAGACGACGCACTACAGTAATCGACAAACACCAACACCACCTCCTCTCTCGGTCTCCCCTCCTTCCCTTATCTGTCCATCTCTTCTGGAAGCTGGGGAATGTGAAAGGAGAGGAGGAAGGACGCGAGATGGGTCTGAATCAAATGAAACATGCCGATGACGTGGACGTGTCTAGTGAATCCATGGCAGCGGGGGGCTCCAGTTTATTACCAGAGCCGGGGAACATCACATCTCACACATCACATCTCGCATGTCAGAAGTAATAAGGACTCTCCACTGATGGGCAGCAGACCGCCGGCATCTCGGCCAGGCACCCTGTCATGTCATTCTTTTCCATTAATTTTACAGATGTGCTGCTGTTCTGGTGAGCAATTTAGCTGCTCTTTAGTAGGACTTCATCTCCTTCTACCTATAGTTCTCTCCTCCCATCTCTCTCTTATTTCTCTCCCTCTGTCACTCTCTCTCCCTCCCTCTGTGTCTGTTTCTTCCTCTGTCTCTTTCTCTCTCTGCCTCCCTCTCTCTCGCCCTCTCTGTTTCGCTCGGTCTCTCCTTCTGTTTCTCTCCCTCTGTCTCTCCCTCTCTGTTTGTCTCTCCCTCTGTCTCTTGCTCCCCCCCACTCTGTCTCGCTCTCTCTCTCCCTTCTTGTTTCTCCCTCTGTCTCTCTGTCTCTCTCTCGCTCTGTCTCGCTCTCTCTCTCCCTTCTTCTGTTTCTCCCTCTGTCTGTCTGTCTGTCTGTCTGTCTGTCTGTCTGTCTGTCTGTCTGTCTGTCTGTCTGTCTCTCTCTCTCTCCCTCCCTCTGTGTCGCTCTCTCTCTCTCTCCTTCTGTTTCTCCCTCTCCCTGTCTGTCTCTCCCCATCTCTCTCTCCCTCCCTGAAGAGTGAGTGAGGTTGACGGAGGGGTCCGGTATTTTTAAAAGTGTATAATTGACGTTTGCGTCCCTGCGGAAATTAACCATCCTCCCCGGAGACCTTTTCCTTCTTCTTTTAACGTCCCGACGCCAATCTCTTTAATTAAGTAATGACTATCAAATGAATCTCAGATCACGTGCGGGAGAAGACACTTACCCTTAAAAGTATTGTGGCCGTTGATGTATTAACTGCACTGCTTTGTCGCCGCTGATGAGAGGAGGTATACCGCAGTGGTTTGTGTAGCGACAAATCGTTGGTAGTGACAGGCAAGGTGTGTGTGTGTGTGTGTGTGTGTGAGAGAGGCGATGACATGGCGCTGTAGCTACCTGCAGCCACAGCGCCTCCACGTGCACATCAGTTTCCAATAAAAGGGAGCCCGGCTTGCACCGTTTTCAGCGGGGCCCAAAATCCATATTCACCCCGGCAGTACAGTTCGCTGCTCCCTGGTGGGCTTAACAAACACCGCTCAATCAGCCCTCCCTGGCCCTCGGCTATGCCCACAACATTTACTTGCTCTGAACCGAGCGAGGCCAATCGATTGGCCTGTACAGTGGTTAGGGCTGACGTCAGAGGCAAAATACCGGCCCTCTGCTGCTTTTACCCCTCGTCGTCCAGCAAAAGAAAGGAAAAACTCGCCGCTTGGAAAAAAGGAGCCACATTTACAGCGCAGCGAGAAGAAAGCGATGAGAGTGAAATAAAGGATTCTTTTGCTGCACAAAAGATCTGAGTGCTTCCACTTCCTTTTCCTGATCTTCGCCGTCTCTCTTCCTCTGGCGTGGCGTGCCGCGGCGCGGGAGCCAGATTGCATACCTAAATACTTGTGTAGAGCTTACTCTATTTGATATTTATATTCCCATTGAAGTCTCCTTGTTCCTGAAGTTTTAATTGGGGGCTAATAAATAAATCATCCCGGCTCTTCCTCAACAGATGTGCCGAGCGAGCGTTCCGCCGCATAATGTCTGTCTGCGGTGCAGGTGTGTGTGCTCGCCGCATGTCAGCGGAGCATGGGATGAGATGTACCGGCCAGGCCCCCTTAGTCTGCCGAGTGGGAGCCTCCATGACAAACACAGGGATGTGACAGGCCCCGGGGATAGATCTCTGTTGCACTGTGAACTCTCTTTATTTATTTATCATGTGTGAGAAATGCTTAACACATCTGTGGAAGAAATTTTTTTTTTGCAACTTGTGGAGGAGCTGAGGGGCAATGATGCATGTGTGATATCTAATTTCGAGTCGTTTTAATGCTGCTTATTTAGCTTTCGCTGTACCTGTCATTGCCGCGCTGCACCAACAACAGAACATTCAAAAGACCCGGAAGGCTCGGAGCTGCTGTAGAACTTTGGATAGGTGAGCAATTTTGACATGACACCACCCCAAAAAAAAAAAAATCCAGTCCTCCCGCCCCCTTCCCCGTCATTCATCTTCCCTCTTCCTCCCTCCACACCATGTCATGTGCATGCAAGATTTTTTCCCTGTCAAAATTTATATAGTTATTCATAATTTATGCATGCAAAAACTTTTTTCATCAGATCTCTTAGTCAAGCATTGTTGTGAAGCACAGTTCCACTTATAGGTGATTTATTTATATCTGTTTATTATTTATTTATATTATTTTTATTATTATTATTTCTATTATTTCTTAGTATTATTATTAATACTTATTTATATTTAATTATTATTATATATGTTTATATATTATATATAATGTTTATATATACAGTGCATCTGGAAAGTATTCACACCCCTTCACTTTCCCCACATTTTATGTTACAGCCTTATTCCAAAATGCATTAAATTCCTTTTTTTTCCTCATCAATCTACATACAATACCCCATAATGACAAAGTGAAAAAGGTTTTGTAGACATTTTTGCAAATTTATTAAAAATAAAAAACTGAAATATTGCATGTACATATGTATTCACACCCTTTGCTATGACACTCAAAATTGAGCTCAGGTTCATCCTGTTTCCACTGATCATCCTTGAAATGTTTCTACATCTTGATTGGAGTCCACCTGTAGTAAATTCAATTGATTGGACATGATTTGGAAGGCACACACCTGTCTATATAAGGTCCCACTGTTGACAGTGCATGTCAGAGCAAAAACCAAGCCATGAAGTCAAAGGAATTGTCTGTGGACCTCCGAGACAGGATTGTATCGAGGCACAGATCTGGGGAAGGGTACAAAAAACATTCTACAGCTTTGAAGGTCCTGAAGAGTACAGTGGTCTAGTCATTCGTAAATGGAAGAAGTTTGGATCCACCAGGACTCTTCCTAGAGCTGGCCGCCCAGCCAAACTGAGCAATCGGGGGAGAAGGGCCTTGGTCAGGGAGGTGACCAAGAACCCGATGGTCACTCTGACAGAGCTCCAGCGTTCTTCTGTGGAGATGGGAGAACCTTCCAGAAGGGCAACCATCTCTGCAGCACTCCACCAATCAGGCCTTTATGGTAGAGTGGCCAGACGGAAGCCTTTGCTCAGTAAAAGGCACATGACAGCCCGCTTGGAGTTTGCCAGAAAGCACCTAAAGGACTCTCAGACCATGAGAAACAAGATTCTCTGGTCTGATGAAACCAAGATTGAACTCTTTGGCCTGAATGCCAAACGTCACGTCTGGAGGAAACCAGGCACCTCTCATCACCTTGCTAATACCATCCCTACAGTGAAACATGGTGGTGGCAGCATCATGCTGTGGGGATGTTTTTCAGCAGCAGGAACTGGGAGACTAGTCGGGATCGAGGGAAAGATGAATGGAGCAAAGTACAGAGAGATCCTTGATGAAAACCTGCCCCAGAGCACTCAGGACCTCAGACTGGGGCGAAGGTTTACCTTTCAACACGACAACGACCCTAAGCACACAGCCAAGACAACGAAGGAGTGGCTTCGGGACAAGTCTGTGAATGTCCTTGAGTGGCCCAGCCAGAGCCCAGACTTGAACCCCATTGAACATCTCTGGAAAGACCTGAAAATAGCTGTGAAGCGACGCTCCCCATCTAACCTTACAGAGCTCAAGAGGATCTGCAGAGAAGAATGGGAGAAATACCCCAAATATAGGTGTGCCAAGCTTGTAGCTTCATACTCAAGAAGACTTGAGGCTGTAATCACTGCCAAGGGTGCCTCAACCAAGTACTGAGTAAAGGGTGTGAATACTTATGTACATGCAATATTTCAGCTTTTTATTTTTGATAAATTTGCAAAAATTTCTACAAAACCTTTTTCGCGTTGTCATTAAGGGGTATTGTATGTAGATTAATGAGAAAAAAAAGGAATTTAATCCATTTTGGAATAAGGCTGTAACATAACAAAATGTGGGGAAGGTGAAGGGGTGTGAATACTTTCCGGATGCACTGTATACTCATCCATCCATCCATCGACCCATTTACATATATATATATATATATATATATATATATATATATATATATATATATATATATATATATATTATCTCACTCCTCTATGGCATCAGTGCTAGCTCTGTCAAGAGACTCCAATTTGTCCAGAACGTATCCGCCCGACTTTTAACTTTCACCAAATCCTGGCACCACATCAGCCCAGTCCTAAAAGACCTCCACTGGCTACCCATCTCCCATCGGATCAATTACAATATCCTGGTTCTTACTTATAAAGCCCTTCACAAACAGGCTCCCCCATACCTCACGGTTCTCCTCTCCCCCTACCAACCTTCTCGGTCCCTCAGATCCACCTCAGCCTCCCTTCTCTCTACCCCCAGGTCCAAGCTCTGCGGCTTTGGTGACCGAGCCTTCTCCAGAGCAGCTCCCAGGCTCTGGAATTCACTTTCCCAAATCATTAGAGACTCAGAATCCCTCCCACTGTTCCAATCCTGTCTCAAGACACACCTTTTCTCCATTGCCTTCTCGTGCCCCCCCCCCCCCGTCCGCTCATACACCCCTGGTCTGGGGCAGGCTGGGGACTGAGCGCTTGACCTGCATCTGTAATTTATGATGTTTGTTTTTCTTTCCCTTTATATCTGTCCAAGTCGGAGAGTACTGCTGGCGTTGTCTGTGGCTGCCGCTTCTCCCTCTTGTAGCCTCTCTTCCCATCCACCCCCGTATGTCTGTGTTATGTTCATCTGTTGTCTTGTTTCACTCCATTTATTGTAAAGCAACTTTGAGTACTAGAATAGTGCTATATAAGATTGATTTATTATATATATATATATATATATATATATATATATATATATATATATATATATATATATATATATGGAGTCGATACAGTGTCATTGCCTGCATCTAAGTTTTTGTCCTTGTTTGTTGGCTGGGAGAGTTGGCGCTGGATCGGCTGGGAGAGCTTGGTCTGCCACGCTGTGGGGCCCAGGGACTACGGCCTTGCCCGGGGCTGCAACCAAGGAGGTGACACCGAGAGCAGTCTGACAGGACTCAGAAGCGGGGCAGGCTAAGCTAACTGCTAGCCCATGCAGACCAGCAGTTCCGATAACACCGAGGGCGGTCTGGCGGTGGCCTCACCCGGCGTTGACTGAGGTATTTTTGATGGGGTCGTGTGAAGTGCGAGGAGGTGTGTCGAGGGTGTCTGGCTGGGAGAGCTGGCGCTGGATCGGCTGGGAGGGCTTGGTCTGCTTCGCCCGGTTGCCACAGAGACCACGGCCCCTGCCTGGAACTGCGCCCAAGGAGGAAACACGGATGGCGGTCTGACAGGACGTGTAATCGGGGCAGGCTAGGCTAACTGCTAGCCCATGTAGACCGGCGGTTCTGACAGTCATCCTGGCTGGTGTTTGTTCCTTTGGACAGTGATTTATTTATTTATTTTGGATGTTTGCGTTAGTTTGAATATGTATGTTCTTGTAGTTCTTGGATGTGTTTTGGTGATGCTGCACTGCTGTGGGCTGGGGGGAAATGGCATTTTGTTTCATTTCATGCATGCAAGCACCTGATGTGAAATGACCAAGTGTTATTCCTGATTCCTGATATAGAGGGACAGCTCAGGTTGGACGGTTTGGAGACAAAGCAAGAGAGGCAAGATTGAGAGGGCTTGGACATGTGTGGAGGAGAGATGCTGGGTATATTGGGAGAAGGATGCTGAATATGGAGCTGCCAAGGAAGAGCAAAAGAGGAAGGCCAAAGAGGAGGTTTATGGATGTGGTGAGGGAGGACATGCAGGTGGCTGGTGTGACAGGAAGATGCAGAGGACAGGAAGAGATGGAAACGGATGATCCGCTGTGGCGACCCCTAACGGGCAACTGAAAGTAGCAGTAGTAAATATTTATAGGTATTTATAAAGATCACTTACCGGGTTGCCCTGCGTGTGCACGCGATGTGACCGTCTGTGAGTTAAGGACGCTCCTCAGTGGTGATTGGTTGTTTTATTCCGACCGATTGGATGGTCTGTGAATCAAAATACAGCCCCGGGAGCGGCCAGAGAGACCGAATATATTCACAGTACATTTACTTGATAGATACACGTCAGTACACAATGGGAATTTCACCAAATATGACAAAATGGTGTTAAAAGAAAGTTGCCTTCAGGCAGCCTCAACAAAAACAAACTGCTATAATTTCTGTTATTCCTCGAGTCGGAAAATACTTGTTTGCAGTTGTAACATCAACGGTTGTCTGTCTGTCTGTCCCATTTGTCTGAGATAAACACACATGCACATACAACCCTTTTACATTGGTTTAGTGTAGTTCAGAGAAACTGCAGTAGTTGTAATAGTTTAGTTTAGTGTAGTAGGGTGGCACGATGGCGTAGTGGTTACTGCAGTTGCCTCACAGCAAGAAGGTCCAGCATTCGAACCCCGGGGTCGTCCAACCTTGGGGGTCATCCTGGGTCGTCCTCTGTGTGGAGTTTGCATGTTCTCCCTGTGTCTGCGTGGGTTTCCTCCAGGTGCTCCGGTTTCCTCCAACAGTCCAAAGACATGTAGGTCAGGTGACTCGGCCGTACTAAATTGCCCCTAGGTGTGAATGTGTGTGTGGGCCCTGTGATGGACTGGCGGCCTGTCCAGGGTGTCTCCCCACCTGCTTACCAGTGACTGTTGGGATAGGCTCCAGCATCCCTCGCGACCCTGTGTAGGATCAGCTGTTTGGATAATGGATGGATGGTTATTGTAGTTTAGAATAGTTATGCTTACAGTCATAGAATTCAGAAAATATGCAGAAACACAAATCAGACACAGACTACCATCTGGGAGAGGTGTGCAGACTAGCTTTGGTCTTCTGTGCAAGGTTACTTGCATTCAGGAATGCATAAAATTTTTCTTTTTTTTATCAAAAATGTCTACACAATCACTTGAAGAGAATGACAATACATACAGTCATTGCAACTCAGAGCAAATGGGGGTTGCATGGATTTATCATAACCCCCCCATCTACCACTTGGGATTTTTATGGACTTTCGAAACCGAGTCGTAACTTGATATTCGTTTACAAGATTTTTAGCAGGGTAATACGCCTGAAGGGACAGATGCTATACAAGTTTGTTGATAAGGCTGATTAACCTGTACTTTATTGCTTTTTTCTCTCTCTTTATACTTCTCTTTATATCGATGTGTAAAATCAGATTGTAGCTATAGCGTTGCAGCTAGCTAGGAATTATCCGGTCCATCGTGATCTAATCGATGCAAGGAATACAAGGTGCATTCGACTAGGTGGCAACAGTGGACGGTTAAGGCAAAATCATGCACAAAGACATTTGTCTCTTCAGGTAAAGGTGAGGCTAACCTCACCCCTCCCCCCCCTAGAAAAAAATTATTTTTGGGAAAGACCCCAATTAATGGCAGTTAAGGGTTTTTCAGAGGGCATGATGTGATGGTTTGAGGTGATGCTGTTTTTGACCCTAATTTGTTGCAGCACGTTTGATTATATATTCTTAAACATCTTTAGAAATTCACCCAGTGATGCCTAAGCGAGCCCAAATTTTCTTGTACTGCCCATGGGGTCAACATCGGCCCAGTTACATCTGAAACCAAACTGTCAACCTGTAGCCTTCAGTAGTGGTGCAAACAAACACTCAACACACATCCATCTTTTACTTGCAGGCTAGGTAACCTGGAGTTCCACGTTTTCTCACAAGCTTTAAAATCATCTCGAGTGAGTCTCTTGTTTTAAAATTTTTGAAATTAGTAATAAACATAGAGGAAATTGAACTAGCCAACATTTCTTTTGCAGTCGAAACTGAAAAGAAAATAAACTATCCATCGAGACTCATTGACATTCTTCACAAATCCATCATGAGACGTTTAAGTCTCCTTGCATGGACAAAAGAGCAAATGCATTATCTATCTCTATCTATCTATCTATCTGTCTATCTGTCTATCTGTCTGTCTGTCTGTCTGTCTGTCTGTCTGTGCACGCACACGATGTGTACGCTACTCACATGCACAAACACATTTTTTGCTCTTTGGCAAGTGCCCATTTGGATATTGTGAACTGTTAAACTGACATCTCTACATCATGTTTGTCTGTGTTCCGTCAGTAGGGCTGCATATTATAATGGATATTCTCTTGAGGCATCATGCAGTCTGTGTCTTTGCATGTCCATGGTCCTTGCTGTGTGTGTGTGTGTGTGTGTGTGTGTGTGTGTGTGTGTGTGTGTGTGTGTGTGTGTGTGCAACCCCATGTGTGTAGGTGGCATTGTGAAAGGCTAGAATTGCAGACCGGGTGGTGGGCAGGCAGCTTGCCAGCTAGAATCCAGGAGGGCTGAGGGCGTTCTATAAAAATGCATGCCCACATGCTGTTTACTCCAGCTTCCCACCTTGCCTCTGCTCCGTCTTACCTCTTCTGAACACCTGGGACCTGTGGAGTGTTCCGGTCATGGGAGTGGGCAGGGGAGGGAAGGTGGAAAGCACCTAACATCGTCAAAGTCATATGTAGCTGAAGAGGGTGCACTCTCCTCACTGTGGCCAATGTAGAAGATGCCCAGTTGGGCTGCTTCTTTTTTTCTTTTTTTTTTTGTTGTTTTTTTTTTTTTTGTTTTGTTGGTCAGGTCTTGAATTTCCCATCTCTACATCTGTTTTTTTAAAAGCCTGTCAGTAGTAAGATAAACCCAGTCCATGGGTTTATTATCAAATGAAACCCATTTCGAGGGCTTGCAATGAAAGAAGAGGGCCGGAGTTACGATTTTCTGAACCGCCAAGGGCAAAGAAATGTGCAGAAATCTTTAATTCCTTTAACGTGGAGGTGTGTTGATAACAATGTCACGGTTCATGCTGACACGTATATTAGAGACCTTACAGTATATAGGGACAGCCTATTGCAGAGTAGACTATGCATACGAATCTATAGGAATTTTAACACAAGTTTATAGATGTTTCCAGCATGGTACCAAATAAAAAACAAGTGTAGGAAAACAGAGAAGGAGGAAAAATAAACACGATTTTGGGTAAAAATAGGGCCTCTGACTAAACCTTTTGGGACTATAAAGCTCAACTGGTTGGATGAGGCCCTGGTTTTCCAGATGGATCCTGCTGATATATTTGCAATTTGCAACCCTGTGAGTCAGAGGTTCAGAATGACCCCGGGGATAGTTTGTATGTGTATGTGTGTGTGTGTGTGTGTGTGTGTGTGTGTGTGTGTGTGTGTGTGTGTGTGTGCTTTTTGAAACAAAACAAAACTAAAAGAAAGGTCAATTAAAATGCAATTTGCATTCGTGAAAACATGCGTGTGCTCGTCATCGGATGTGCACAGCTTCCAGAGTGTACAAAGGCAACACGGATGCAAAGAATGTTCTCTGGCCTTTAAATGAAACCCACGTATGAGCAACGCCGAAGAGAAAACCTTTACTGTACATTCAGCTGGACTGAGTCATTCGTCTCTATCTCTCCCTTCCTCTGTTCAGCCCATCCTATCCTGTCCCATCCCATCATAGCCACCCCAACCCCCCTACCTGCTTATTAATTTAGAATCATTTGCTGCACCTCCAGGGGGAGATAAATGCCAGGTGCAGAGACAGGGCAGTGGTGAACCCATAAAAACTATTACAGAGCCCCCTTCACCACTCCTATCACCATGGCCTGATTATAGCCCTACTCCGCTGTGCCGAGTCAAATCATGGGAGACTGTCATCTTCATCTCTCTCTCTCTCTCTCTCTCTCTCTCTCTCTCTCTCTCTCTCTCTCTCTCTCTCTCTCTCTCTCCTACTTCTGTCACTCTCCCAGGCTATACCTTTGAATCAAGGGGACACAGACCAGAAATGGTGGTGATTCAGTGGTGTAGAAGCTATATAATCCCTGTGTTTCCTCTTCTGTTTGTACTTGCTGGAATTATGTTTTTGTTTTCTCTCTTTTTTTTTTTTAAGTTTGCAAATACAACTAACCACTGAACTGACTGACAAACTGACTGAAGATGCAGTTGGGTGAATAATTGTGTTACTGACCTCTTAACCCAAAAAACTGAAGCAAGCCGTTGGGGGGGGGGGGTAGCCATGGCAGCTGAGACCAGCTCAAGATGGTTGTGGTTGATGAGAGCCCGCAGTTGGAACCCTTCTGCAGGTGAAATCTAATTTAGTCTGTGCTACCCCACTCTAGCAAGGCGTACAGGCTAAGGGGCCTTGGCCTCTCAGGGTCACAAGAGTGACCCTGAGATCCCTGCTGAAGATGCAGAAGGGTTCATCACAATGCGAATGCTCCGACCACGCTACCACCAAGGAATATCATCAAGCGGAGTAGCTTGCAACATCTTAAGTAGCTCCTGCAGTTTCTGCTTGAAGCCAAGCATCTCTGATGTTTATTTCACATGTTACATCAAGAGTAGCCTAATAATCACACTTTCCTAGCCCGGGAACCAGATGAATCTGCGAGCTCATTTTATATTTGCTGTCATATATGTCTGGCCACTAGGGGTTTGACAGAATAGTTGACTATAGTCGACGCTGTGCATAGTTGTAGATGAATCGTTCATCCTGTGGTTTTAGCACTGTGCAGTAATAAAGCAGTGGCAATGAAACTACAGCAGATACGGGCAGGAGGTGCTGTGGTTCCAACATAGATTTGTTTGATTTGAACAATCATTTTCTACATTATGCCATGTTAAATAAACAGAATTTAAGGTGTTTAAAGAAGTAAAAACTCCCGCTATCCCTATAGTTCAGTTTAATGAGTGACCATGTTAACTGGTGACTAGTGACAGCAGCTGTTGAAAAGAACGGAACATGTAGAGTCCTCCCAAAAGATTTTTAATTTTATTTTAATCAATTTTAAATACACACTCATCTGTGTTTAATATCTATGCTAGCCATTTACGCAAGTTAAATTGTGCTCATTCAACTCTCACAGCGTTTATTATAATGTGGGAAACAAAATCCAGCTGGCAGTTCAGCTGTATTTTATACCGCTATTCTCAATTGGAAAGGGACCCATATTCAGTCATTTAACCTGTAATGTCATAATGTCAAAATCCCCAGTATATGCAAGCTGCTCTGCTAATCTGTTTTTCCCCCACATTAAAAGTAACTTCAAGAAATGTGAATGCTTCCTGTTGGCAAAACTGTTTAATTTACTTGTGTGGGGTTTGGTATGATAGCGCCTGTTCGGCTTTGCGGCTGTCCGGTCATCCTGTTGTATCCTACCTCTCCTGTGTGTTGCTCTGTTCTTTCTCCTGTTCATTACCGATGGACTTGCTGCTTGAGTGTATGATTGCCAGACTCTCCTGTTCATCAGAGCGTCTATGGTGGATCATGGCGCTTCCGCTCTAGATTAATTTCCAGCAATCCTTGTCACCCCTGTTCGTGCTAGTGGCTGGTGATCCCTGTAGTGGGCTGCAGTACCAAAGTTCTCGCAAATATGAGAGGAGGAGAGGGAGAAGGGCCGGAGTCTTGATGGAGCTAAGACAGCTCTGGAGGCAAGGTGGGTCTCTAAACCTCTCAGAATGGCGCTGGTAAATGCTCGCTCCATAGCAAACAAATCGTTTGTGTTAAATGATTTCATCTTGTCTAAGAAATTAGACTTTCTGTTCCCAACTGAAACCTGGCAGAGGAATATAGACCTTGGCCCTCTCATCGAGCTTTGCCCAAAAGATCACACTTTTATCAGCTTGCCTAGAATTTCTGGCCATGGTGGAGGACTTGCTGTGGTGTTCAGGAGCTGCTTTGTATGTCGCTCGGTGAGCACGGAGTCGTTCTCTTCTTGCGAACTTCAAATGATTAACGTTGGACATATTAATCCTTTACCATCCTCCTGGCCTGAATGGATAATTCTTAACCAAATTCACTGACTTTTTGTCCTCTGTCCTTAAACTACCCAGATTTATTATTCTCGATTATTTTAAGATTCTTGTTGATGATGTTTCAGAAAATTTTGCCTCTAGTTTTATTAATATCACAGAGTCTTTTACTCTCACGCAACATGTATCAGGCCTTCCACACAACAGAGGGCACACTCTAGACCTTGCTTTTACTCTTAATTTGAATGTTAATTTATTTTCCGAGGATCTTTTTATTATTGATCACAACTGTATTTTATTTGATTTGTTGTTTAATTTAGATTCCTTACCCCACTGGCATATCATTAGCGCTCGCATCCTTAACCACCTTTCTGCTGCAAAGTTTTCTGCCACTTTCCATTTTAACTCTCATATGCACAACGATGTTGACTGCTTGGTGCAATCTTTTAATGAGCAATGCCTTTCAGCACTGGATAAAGTGGCCCCTATTAAATCTGGATCGGCTCCTTTTGGTCAAGTCCTCCCCTTGTATAAATGACAATATTCGCTCTCTAAAGACAGACTATAGGAGAGTCGAATGCCAATGACAATCTACCTAACTACGAGTCCACTATTTTTATTTAAAAGAACTGTTAGTGTCTTTCAATATGGTAAAGGATGCCAGAGCTATGTATTTCTTTAATCTTCTAACAATTGGCACAGTCTCAGTTTTATTTGACACTATTAGTAATATTGTTTGTTACTCCTGCATCATCTGCTGTTCTGATTTTTTTCAAGTGAGGAATGTAGAAAATGTCTTTCTTTGTGGGCAAGATTAATGACATAAGATTGACACCCCCACCCCCCGTGCTCCTCTCGCTCTACAATTCTGGAGAGTTTTTTACCAATACACTCCAAGATCTTACTAACTTGGTTAACAGTGTGAAAGCTTCCTTTTGCCCCCTTGACATCTTACCAAAATCTCTGTTTAAAAATGTCATTGGTTCTATTGCTCCTGCTGTGCACTCCGTAATCAACAACTCTTTGTTATCTAGTCATGTTCCTGCTCAATTCAAACAAGCTGTCACAGCCTCTCGCCCTTGACATCAAAGCGATCGCCCTTGACACCTGCTACACCAGCTGACACCTGCTACACCAGCTGACACCTGCTACACCAGCTGACACCTGCTGACCCCCCCCCTTCACCACGGCAATCGCCCTCACCCTTAAAAGGCCTCCACTATGGACCAGTCTTCGCTGGAACGTCACCATTCATGGACTTCTGCCTGCCTGCCTACCTGCCACAGAGCCACCTCCTGCTTTACCCCCGAGATCGGTCACTTCAATAAAGACTGGATTCTTCCCTTACCTGGTTGTCCCGTCTGCTTTTGGGTTCCTTCCCGATGCGTGACAGTACGTTCCAGCCACTATGGACCCAGCAGACCATTCCACCACAGACCTGGCCACGGTCTGCCAGGCTGTAGCCAACCAGGAATCGGTCCTCGGCCAGCACAGCCAGGTGCTACAGGGGATGGCTGACGCCCTCCATGGGCTCAGCTCAAAGATCTCTGGACTCCAGACCCAACTTAGTGCCTCCGCTAGCCCGGGATCCGCCCCTCCAGCTCCGCCAACCCCAGCGCCATCAACTTCGGCTAAGGAACCATGGGTTGCCCCGCCCGATAAGTATGATGGAGATTTTGGACTTTGTCTCCCTTTTTTGATGCAGTGTGAGATTGTGTTTAACCAGCAGCCCCAGTCATACTCCACGGATGGAGCCAAAGTCGCTTACATCATGGGTCTTCTCCGGGGAAGCGCCCTGGATTGGGCTACAGCGGTGTGGGAGATGCGGGCCTCCACTTCCTCATCCTACGCTGAGTTCACCACTGCTTTTCGCCAGGTTTTTGATCATCCCGTGCGGAGAAAGGATGTGTCAAAAAGACTGATCTCTCTCCGCCAGGGTTCCCGCAGCGTCGCTGACTACTCAGTTGAGTTCTGTACGCTATCAGCGGAGAGCGGATGGAACAATGAGTCCCTCCAGGCCAGCTTTTCCAACGGGCTAAGCGAATCCATATAGGACGAATTGGTTTCCTACCCCGAGCCTGGAGCGTTGGAAGAATTGGTTACCCTGGCCATTCGTGTGGACAACCGTCTCCGGGAGCGAAGGCGAGAGAGGACGCGCCGCTTTCCTGGTCACAACAACTTACCACGGGCCACACTTCCAAACTCTGGGAGCCGAGCTCGCTCGACTGAGGTTGCCGTCCTCCGAGAAAGCCCAAGATGTGACTCTTCCCCAGCTTCGGAGCCGATGCAACTCGGCCACTTCCAGCTCAACCCGGAGGAGCGTCAACGCCGCATCACTGAGAACAGCTGCTTGTATTGTGGTCAGCCTGGTCACTTTCTCGCCTCCTGCCCTCACCATTCCGTCAAGCTAGCAGGCTCATGAGGGAGGGGGAGGATCCCCGTTAGCCCAACTGTCTGCCCTCTGTCTCCTTGTCCACGTACCCAGTTGCAAGCTACCATCAGTTTTAAAGGTCAGTCCACTAGACTTTTGGCTTTAATTGACTCTGGAGCTGATGAAAGCTTTTTGGATGCAAGTGTTGTGAAGCAGCTAGGTCTTGCCACTGTGAGTCTGGACCAGCCTCTGGAAGCTAATGCCCTGGATGGACGTTTCCTGGCCCGGATAACCTCTAAGACCGAGCCTGTGCGCCTCCTGTTGTCGGGAAACCATCAAGAGGGGTTAAGTTTTTTCGTTATCAATTCTCCCTTTGTTCCCATTATACTTGGTCATCCCTGGCTGGTTAAGCATAGTCCCCATATTGATTGGTCATCGGCCAGAATTTCAAGTTGGAGTCCCGTCTGTCATGCCATATGCCTCCAGTCTGCTCCGCCTCAGTCTGTCCTCTGTCAGGTGTCAAGCTCTGAGACCTCTGACCTGTCACTGGTGCCTCCAGAGTACCATGACCTCCAAGCCGTGTTCAACAAGCAGCAAGCTCTCTCCCTGCCTCCTCATCGCCCCTATGATTGCGCTATTGACCTGCTGCCGGGCGCTCCCCTCCCCAGCAGCCGCCTATATAGCCTCTCCAAGCCTGAGCGGGAGTCCATGGAGAGGTACATCAAGGACTCCTTGGCTGCTGGTCTTATTCGCCCATCATCATCACCCCTTGGTGCGGGGTTCTTTTTTGTGGCCAAGAAGGACAAGACCCTCCGGCCGTGTATTGACTATAGAGGCCTCAATAACATCACAGTCAAGAATAAGTACCCTCTGCCCCTCATGACTTCCGCTTTTGATTCTCTCCAGGGAGCCACAGTGTTCACTAAACTAGACCTCCGCAATGCTTACCAATTGGTCCGGGTTCGAGACGGAGATGAATGGAAGACTGCTTCAACACCCCCCTGGGGCATTTTGAATATCTGGTGATGCCATTTGGTCTCACTAATGCCCCAACTGTCTTCCAGAGTCTGGTCAGTGACGTCCTACGTGACAGGTTGGATTGTTTCGTTTTTGTTTACCTGGATGATATCCTGATTTTTTCCAGAGACCTGTCAGAGCATGTCATGCACGTCCGCCAAGTCCTTCAAGGGCTTGTGGAGAACCGCCTTTTCGTAAAAGCAGAGAAGTGCAAATTCCATGCCCCTTCAGTCACCTTCCTGGGCTACATCGTGGCCGATGGGCAGGTGAGAATGGACCCCGCCAAGGTCAGAGCGGTTCTTGAGTGGCCAAGCCCGGCCAGCCGTAAGCAGCTTCAGAGGTTCCTCGGGTTTGCCAACTTCTACAGACGGTTCATCCGCAACTACAGCCGCGTTGCGGCCCCACTAACCGCTCTTACCTCCACCTCCAGACCGTTCCTGTGGACCCCTGTAGCAGAGGCAGCTTTCCAAGCCCTCAAGCACTGCTTCACCACAGCTCCTATCCTCATCCAGCCAGACCCAACCAAGCAGTTCGTTGTAGAAGTGGGCGCCTCTGAGATTGGGGTGGGGGCGGTCCTTTCTCAGCGCTCCAGTGAGGATGGCAAGACACACCCCTGTGCCTTCCTGTCTCGCCATCTCTCCCCAGCTGAAAGGAACTATGATGTGGGGAATCGTGAGCTCCTGACAGTGAAATTGGCACTGGAGGAATGGCGACATTTTCTGGAGGGGTCTGAGCTTCCTTTCATAGTGTGGACTGACCATAAGAACCTGGAATACATCCAGTCAGCAAAGCGACTCACTGCGCGCCAAGCCAGGTGGGCGCTCTTTTTTTGGTCGTTTTAATTTTTCTTTGACGTACAGACCTGGCTCCAGGAATGCCAAGCCCGATCCTCTGTCTCGTGTGCATGGGGAGGAGTCTGAGCCCAAGCTCCAACCTGACACCATCGTTCCCTCTACCTGTGTGGTTGCGGCTGCGGCTGTCACCTGGAACATTGAAAGGGAGGTCATGGCAGCACAACAGACTCAGCCTGACCCAGGTAACGGTCCCCCCGGGCGCTTGTTTGTTCCAGACGCCGTTAGATCTAGCGTGTCGCAGTGGGCTCACTCTTCCAAACTTACCTGCCATCCTGGAGTAACCCGTACCCTAGCCTTCCTCCGCAGGCGGTTCTGGTGGCCTTCCATGACGGAGGATACTGGGTCTTTTGTTTCTGCCTGTCCTGTTTGTGCCCAGAATAAGCCCTCCACTCGGGCCAGTGCTGGTCTGCTGCGCCCCCTGCCTGTTCCACACTGTCCCTGGTCGCATCTGTCCTTGGATTTCGTCTCTGGCCTACCCACCTCCGACGGTAACACCGTTGTACTGACTGTCGTTGATCGCTTCAGTAAATTTGCTCACTTTTTGCCCTTGTCTAAACTGCCTTCGGCCCGAGAGACTGCAGATCTGCTGGTCAGGGAGGTTTTCCGGGTCCACGGTCTTCCCTGTGATATAGTGTCTGACCGTGGCCCCCAGTTCACTTCTGCTGTCTGGAAGGCTTTCTGCTCTGCCATCGGTGCCACCGTCAGCCTGTCATCGGGGTTCCATCCTCAGACCAATGGCCAGGCCGAGAGGGCCAACCAGGCATTGGAGACTGTCCTCCGCTGTCTGGTGTCTGCCAACCCATCCTCTTGGTCCTCACAACTTCCCTGGGTAGAATATGCCCATAACACCTTGCCATCGTCTGCTACTGGGTTGTCCCCTTTTCAATGCCTTTACGGCTATCAGCCCCCCCCCCTTTTTCCTTCTCAAGAGGTAGACATTTCGGTTCCGTCTGTCCAGGCCCATGTCCGTCGGTGCTGTCGGACCTGGCGGCGAGCCCGTGCTGCACTGCTCAGGGCCTCCGGCCGTTACCAGCGCTTGGCAGATCGTCATCGCACCCCTGCTCCGGACTACTCCCCCAGTGACCAGGTATGGCTCTCTACCAAGGATCTACCCTTGAGATCGGACGCTAAAAAACTGTCCCCCAGGTATATTGGTCCCTTTCCCATTGTCAAAGTCATTAACCCCTCTGTGGTCCGTCTGAAGCTGCCCCGCACTCTCCGGGTTCACCCTTCCTTCCATGTGACCTGCCTCAAACCTGTCTCTACCAGCCCTCTAGTTCCTCTGGCCCCCCCCGCCCCCACCTCCTCGTATGATCAACAATCATCCAGCTTACACCGTTCGTCGTCTCCTGGACTCTCGTCGCCGCGGTCGCGGCCTGCAGTATCTCGTGGACTGGGAGGGATATGGCCCGGAGGAGAGGTGTTGGGTCCCTCGTCGCCTTGTCCTGGACACGAACCTCATCCGGGAATTCCACAGGACGCACCCTGACGGGCCTGGTAGGTCACCCGGTGGCGTCACAGCCTCTCGCCCTTAACATCAAAGCGATTGCCCTTGACACCTGCTACACCAGCTGACACCAGCTGACCCCCCCCTTCACCCCGGCAATCGCCCTCACCCTTAAAAGGCCTCCACTATGGACCAGTCTTCGCTGGAACGTCGCCATTCATGGACTTCTGCCTACCTGCCACAGAGCCACCTCCTGCTCTACCCCCGAGATCGGTCACTTCAATAAAGACTGGATTCTTCCCTTACCTGGTTGTCCCGTCTGCTTTTGGGTTCCTTCCCGATGCGTGACACAAGCCATTATTCAGCCACTTCTCAAAATAACAAACCTTGACCCTTCTCAGCCCCAAAATTACAAGCCCATCTCCAAGTTGCCTTTTGTAGCCACATTTTTAGAAAAAGTGGTTGCTAAGCAGCTACAGCTGCAATAGATGATCATAATATAATTAATGAGTTTAAGTCTGTCTTCTGCCAGTTGCATTCAACAGAAACAGCTCCTCTTAGAGTCTTGAATGATATCTTGATGCACGGTGATGCAGGAGAATGTTCGGTGTTGGTGCTGTTGGATCTCAGTGCAGCTTTTGATGCTGTGGACCACTGTATCTTGGTTGAGAGACTTGGGCAGTGGGAGAGTATCTTTGGGTTAGCCCTGCAGTGGTTCTCTGACCTCTCTGATAGGAGTTTTCTAGTTTCTGTTGGCAGCTTTGCCTCCCCATCTGAACCTCTGTACTGTGGTATGCCTCAAGGTTCAGTCCTTGGTCCTATCCTGTTTGCCAAGTATATACTTCTCCTTGGACAGATAACAAGGCACTTTAAATGTATCTCCTATCAATGCTATGCAGTTGATATTCAATTACATGTCTCATTTAAACCTCAAAACATAGCTAAATTCTCAGCTTTAAATAACTGCCAACTACTACTACTACTACTTTCGGCTGCTCCCGTTAGGGGTCGCCACAGCGGATCATCCGTTTCCATTTCTTCCTGTCTTCTGCGTCTTCCTCTGTCACACCAGCCACCTGCATGTCTTCCCTCACCACATCCATAAACCTCCTCTTTGGCCTTCCTCTTCTCCTCTTCCCTGGCAGCTCCATATTCAGCATCCTTCTCCCAATATACTCGGCATCTCTCCTCCACACATGTCCAAGCCATCTCAATCTTGCCTCTCTTGCTTTGTCCCCAAACCGTCCAACCTGAGCGGTCCCTCTAATATAATCGTTCCTAATCCTGTCCTTCTTCGTTACTCCCAGTGAAAATCTTAGCATCTTCAACTCTGCCACCTCCAGCTCCGCCTCCTGTCTTTTCGTTAGTGCCACTGTCTCCAAACCATATAACATTGCTCGTCTCACAACCATCTTGTAAACTTTCCCTTTAACTCTTGCTGATACCCTTCTGTCGCAAATCACTCCTGACACACTTCTCCACCCACTCCAACCTGCCTGCACTCTCTTTTTCACCTCTCTACTGCACTCCCCGTTACTTTGGACAGTTGACCCCAAGTATTTAAACTCAAATGCCTTTGTCACCTCCACTCCTTGCATCCTGACCATTCCACTGTCCTCTCTCTCATTCACGCATAGGTATTCCGTCTTGCTCCTACTGACTTTCATTCCTCTTCTCTCCAGTGCATACCTCCACCTCTCCAGGCTCTCCTCAACCTGCACCCTACTCTCGCTACAGATCACAATGTCATCCGCGAACATCATCGTCCATGGAGACTCCTGCCTGATCTTGTCCGTCAACCTGTCCATCACCATTGCAAACAAGAAAGGGCTAAGAGCCGATCCTTGATGTAATCCCACCTCCACCTTGAACCCATCTGTCATTCCAACCGCACACCTCACCATTGTCACACTTCCCTCATACGTATCCTGCACCACTCTTACATACTTCTCTGCAACTCCTGACTTCCTCATACAATACCACACCTCCTCTCTCGGCACTCTGTCATAAGCTTTCTCTAAATCTACAAAGACACAATGTAACTCTTTCTGGCCTTCTCTATACTTCTCAATCAACATTCTCAAAGCAAACATCGCATCTGTGGTGCTCTTTCGTGGCATGAAACCATACTGCTGCTCGCTGATCGTCACCTCTCTTCTTAACCTAGCTTCTATTACTCTTTCCCAAATCTTCATGCTGTGGCTGATCAACTTTATACCTCTGTAGTTGTTACAGTTCTGCACATCGCCCTTGTTCTTGAAAATCGGTACCAGTATGCTTCTTCTCCACTCCTCAGGCATCCTCTCACTTTCCAGGATTGTGTTAAACAATCTAGTTAAAAACTCCACTGCCATCTGTCCTAAACATCTCCATGCCTCCACAGGTATGTCATCAGGACCAACTGCCTTTCCATTCTTCATCCTCTTCATAGCTGCCCTCACTTCCTCCTTGCTAATCCGCTGAACTTCCTGATTCACTATCCCTACATCATCCAACCTTCTCTCTCTCTCATTTTCTTCATTCATCAGCCCCTCAAAGTATTCCTTCCACCTTCTTAGCACACTCTCCTCACTTGTCAGCACATTTCCATCTCTATCCTTGATCGCCCTAACTTGCTGCACATCCTTTGCAGCTTGGTCCCTCTGTCTAGCCAATCGGTACAAGTCCTTTTCTCCTTCCTTAGTGTCTAATCTGTCATACAACTCACCATACGCCTTTTCCTTTGCCTTTGCCACCTCTCTCTTTGCTTTACGCTGCATCTCCTTGTACTCCTGTCTACTTTCTTCATCTCTCTGACTATCCCACTTCTTCTTTGCCAACCTTTTCCTCTGTATAATTTGCTGTACTTCCTCATTCCACCACCAAGTCTCCTTGTCTTCCTTCCTCTGTCCTGATGACACACCAAGTACCTTCCTAGCTGTCTCCCTCACTATTTCTGCAGTGGTTTTCCAGCCATCTGGCAACTCTTCACTACCACCCAGTGCCTGTCTTAACTCCTGCCTGAACTCCACACAACAGTCTTTAAATAACTGCCTAAATGCTATAAAAACTGGATGGCAGGTAATTTCTTACAGCTAAATGCAGACTAAATAGAAATCCTTATTTCTGCCCCTCCTAGTCTTGTCGCTAAAATAAGGGATGGTTCTTGGGTCTCTCTACCTCATCGGTTAATTCCTCCATAAGAAATCTATGTGTCACTATGGCTAAGGCTCTAACTCTGGACCAGTATGTCAAGTGTCTGATTTGCTCTTTTTTTCCTACAGCGAAACATTGCAAAGCTCAGGCCCATTGTGTCACAAGCGGATATGAAAATGTTAATTCATACTTTTATGTCGTCCCATCTTGACTACTGTAACTCCCTTTTCATCTGCCTCAGCAAGACATCCCTGGATCATCTGATCCAAAATGCTGCTGCTAAACTATTGACCAGGCGCTACAAAAGGTCTCATGTGACACTAATTCTGATTGTTCTTCACTGGCTCCCCATCAAATTCAGAATCCAATTCAAAGTTCTTGTGATCACCTATAGAGCTCTGCATGGTCAGGCTACTGCCTACATCAGAGATCTACTGCAGCCCTATGTCACCTACAGGTCTCTAAGGCCCTCTGTTCAGGGTTTGTTGGTTTTTCCTCAATCTAGGCTTAAAACTAAAGGAGACTGCTTTTGAGTTTGTGGCTTAGAAATTTTGGAACCTTCTCCCTTTGGAATTAAAATCTGTGGACACCTTTTAAAAAGCAACTCAAGACCCATTTGTTTAGACTTTTCTTTGTGTAATTTTTCTATTTATTTTTGTTTTATTGTGTTTTATGTCTGTATGTATGTTCATGCTTTATTCCCTCTGTTAAGCACTTTGTGACGTCTCTGCTCTCGAAAGTTGCTATGTAAATGTAGTTACTTACTTACTTACATAATGTAGGAGAAAAAGGACTAGACGGATATATACTGTATTGGACATTCAATTTAAGATCATTTAAGGCTTTTAGGCTTTTCAGCTGCCGTCACCACGACAACCACAGATGCACTCAGCTGAAAGTCACCAGTAAAAGCCACAATATGCAACTTTTTTTTTTTTTTACCTTGAAATAACAGCTTCAAACTCATTTTGATGGTACACTGACTTTGTCATCCTAGGAAGAAAAAAAAAGATTGCTCGCGGTAGATCATTAGCTGCTCAACCCAAGTTACATAGTACAAGAACAGGCATTCAGGGCACGCAGTGGGAATGAAAGAGGCACCATTCTCCCTATTACAAGTCAGTGGGTCAATCACAACCGTTTATCTAATATGGGGTGGGCTTGATACCATGACATACAGCCTTATTTTTTTCCCACCCGCTTTCTGGGAACTCTGCCTCTGATTGGCTAGTGCCCGCTGCCTCGGTTGGTTAGGTTGGTTTTAAGGTTAGGGGTTAGGCTGGGGGTTAGGGATAGGGTTAGCCAATCAGAGGCAGAGTAGGGGAGGGTTTTCCCGATATCCGGGCGGGGGAAAAAAATAACGCTGTACAGAGGCGTGCAGTTGGCTGCCACTGACGTGGAACAGTCAGTTGAATCCGTTGTCGTGACGGTATTAAACGAACTGGACAGTATATTTTCTCTAAAAGAAGAACTAACAACCACGCTTTAAGCTTTTGCTGATAAGAAAGATGTGTTTGCCGTACTTCCGACAGGATTTGGTAAAAGTTTAAGCGCTAGGTCACACGTTTCGTTGCTCTGATTGGTTGTAGGTCAATCTAAATGCGTCCCGAGGCATTTTGGTCTGTGCTTATTGATAACACCCCCTGGGAATCGAAAATGAAACGAGGCGAGCCAGACTAATTAGCATTTGTGAATTCGTCTGGTTCTCGGGCTAACACTTTCCTCCTTGAACAGCAGAACCTTTTGGGCCGGCTGGATGTGATTATGTCACAGTATATCTCCTAACCTTGATGCTAAGCTTGTTCATAGACACACGGTTAAATGATGGCATCGCCACGCATTTGGTTTGATATTTGTAATCCAGTTTGAAGTTCTGTGCCTGTAGTTATGAGTAGAAGTAGCCCTGTCCTTTTATTGTTATAATATCTACAGAAACAGTCAGGTTCAGCTGTTATTCAAAGTCATACCCAGGGTATGCTGATACGACAGCCATCAGACATATACTAATATGGCTCCAACAATAATAATAAGTAATAGGACTCCAACAAGCCACACCGCGGCGATCTGCATTATTTCCTGTTATTGTTGTAAAAACCTCCTTTTTTATGTACAGCTTCTGAATATATGTTTGAATACCCACTGAGGAATTCCACCCATGCAGTGTTTTCTGCCTTTGTATTTTCCTTCTTTTTGCTGTTATATTTTTTGAATAAGAGTTTTTTTGTTTTTGTTTTTTATCCCTGTATATTCATTACAGAGGTTTATGGCCTAGATAGAAATCAAACGGGACAAAAAAAGAGAAAAGGGTAAAAAAAATTAAAAAAATAAAAAAGAAACCAAAGCAAAACAGAGATAACCAACATTGCAAATGAAATGATAAAATCTGGCCTCGGCGCCTCACTCCCTGTGCTCTGAGGCTATTAGCATGGGAATTGTATGGCCAGTGCATTGAGATGCCCACACATTTCTAATTCATCACAATAGGGATAGCCTCTCGTAGTCTTCTGCGCTTTCTCATCCTCCCTCTCTCCCCCTCCCTGAGACGTGTTGCACCTCAGCTTTCTCTTCACGCTTCTAAACCAATGTTTCATGTTTATTTTCTAAGAGGAATAAACAAGGGAGAGAGGCTTTAAGGGATGAGAGATGGGGGGAAAAAAAACCCCCACACAACTGGTCACAAAGTGTGCGGAAAGGGAATAATCCATCCATCCCGAATCTAATCTGCCGAATGTTGTCGGAAATCGGAGGATGTTGGGGGAACTCAAGGGGAGCCCCGCAACCCCGAAATCCTATTACGCCTTTTGTAAGAGACAGGGGCCGACATTTTGTGGTCTAATTAAAAATTGCCCACAGTGAATAGTTACACGGTTAACAATAATTAACAACTGGCATGGGATGCTGCTACTGGGACATAGAAATATTAGCTGGCTGTAGCCATGCTATGTCCATTTTTGTTTGACAAGTGACATTGTCAAGTAGGAAGGAATAAGAAAAAAAAAGCGAGTTAGGGATTGTGGGTAAGGAGACCTCTTTGATGTATTATTATTCATATTATTGCAATGCTTACATTTTTCTCCCAAGTTTAATTATTCAAATTGTAAAAAATGTCATCGCATGCTGTGCGTAAATCAGATTAATGCAGTCATTAAATTATCAGTTGTTATCATAATCAGCCATTTAACCATGCTGCTCCATGTTTGTGTAATTGTTTATGCAGTGATGCGGTCCCTCTGTTACCCGCTGATTTGCATTTCCTGCAAATGTCTACAAAGGAACGGCGCGAGGAGGGGAAGAAGAGAGAAAAGGGTCTTGGGAGAAGGGACTCCGGCAACATCCCATCGCCGCACCCTCAGTATGCTCCACTTCCCCCATGTCCATCTCTCTCTCCCTTGCCTCCCTCTCCCACTCAGCTGTCAGGGAACATCTTTAGAAACCACCCGGGTGTCACCATATTTCTTTCTCCAAAGACAAAAGGAGGGCAGACACTCTTTTAATCATCCTTTCCCGCTTTCTCCCCTTCTCCTCGGCGGTCAAAATAACAAAGGCTGTCACATAGACTCGTGTCGCCTCCGAGTGATCATAGTAATGGATAATTACCCCATCCCCCACCCCCACCCCTCCCTCAAGGGACACCAGTTGGGCCCCTATCGCTCCCGCAAGCCCTATTTTCACTGTGAGTCCCCGACACTTGTTAAATGGCTGTGTGTGTGTGTGTGTGTGTGTGTGTGTGTGTGTGTGTGTGTGTGTGTGTGTGTGTGTGTGTGTGTGTGTGTGTGTGTGTGTGTGTGTGTGTGAGAGAGAGAGAGGGAGAGAGAGACAGAGTAACAAGCCCTGAGTGGCAGTGACTTTATCACAGAGATACCCCCTGTCAATGGCAACCCAAAGTATATCTAACTTCAACCTTAGCCACCGTCAGTTGATAAAACAACTTCCCTTTCTCCCAGAGAAGATGTATAAATCAGTGGGAATGGATGAGTGTCAGAAATTGTGCGGGACTGTCGTTTTTCAAGGAGGGGCAGGAGGGATGAGTTGGGTGGGGTGGGGTGGGCTAGCTCATCTGGTCAGGGTGACGAATCGGTCTGATCAACAGGGGGCAGTGTTGGTGTTTTGAAAGGGAACTGAGAGTGAGTGACCGCTCTGCCCGTCTGCTGCAGTGTGAGTGTGTGAGAGAGAGTGAGAAAGAGAGAATGAGGGAGTGAGTGTTAATGAGTGAACGAGTGGCCGAGTGAAAGACTGACGGAAGATCATATGCTCACTGACCGACAGAAGGAAGCGGCTGTTCTGCACTGATTCAGATGCAGAGCGCCCCCGTGTAGCCTCGGCCTCTGGTCCTCGATTTACCTTCTCCGCCCACATGATTACATCTCTGGACAAATATTCAGCTTGATGAAATGTAAAGCTTCTGCAAAAAGCTTTCTACTTTAAAAAATAATGATAAAAAAATGAAAGTGAGGCACTTTTCCTTGACGTAAAGAGACGGGTCAAGTCTAGTCGGGTTTATTTGCATAACCTTCAATCACAGTGACAGTCTCAGAGGGCTTTACTTTATATTCACATAGGTGAGAAACCGGTAAATAAAGCAGAATGACAATAGGTGACATGCTCTGTCTTTAGACACTTGACTCGGATGAGGGGGGGGGGAATCTACAGGTAGGCAGAAACCTGTGGACGAGCATTGAAGGAGTGATTCGACCTCCAGGATGGATAGGCGTGCATGGTTGTGGAGGTGCAGGTATAAAAACAGATATACAGTATTTTAACAGGTGCTTTTTTGTCTCTAAACAAAGAAATAGGCCCTAAGTGATTGGATTATTTCTTCAAAATTTCTTGGCGAATGTCAAAAAGGCTGTCAGTCTATACCGTTGGCAGGTCGGGGAATATTCTCTGTGCATTTGCAAGATATTGATTCTGGCTTTACGTCTGAATCAAGTTTATTACATTAAAATGATGTGCGATAGTGATGAGGTTATACCTGAGGGAATATATATATATATATATATATATATATATATATATAATACAGAGGAGAACCTAATTTGCAAACCCAACAATAAGGTAAATGTTCTATAAAAAGCAATTTATCAGACATTTATTCAACCATATGCAGTCCAATTTTAGGTGAGACATGCCCAAGGCCTCTATTTGGGGGTATTGCAGAATTCGAGTAACACTGCAGGTGCACCAGACCATAGCTAATCTGCATCCAAATGGTCTAAAAAAAACCCTCCCTTTCTTGTGTATCTTAATTTCTGCTCGGAAGAAAAATACTGCGAGGGACTATAAAAGACACTGTATGAGAATAAAACAAGATTGCGTTTTAGGGGCAGTGCTAATACAGTCAAGGTCAGTGCAAATCAGTGAGCTTCAAACGCAGAGAGTTTTGATAGAACGTGAGAGTTTGTTACCATCAAACTCAATTTGTACAGTTTTGTCTCAGAGGGCTTTTTAGACCTCAGACTAAATCCTCCCAGATCATGTGGAATCACAGAGGCGGGAGAAATCTCAGGCAATCTCATGATGAATGAAGCTATTCCAATCCCTCCTCACCTCCCCCGTTTTCCCTACTCCCCCATTTCCACCGCCGGTAGGTGTGCGGCCTATCATGGCCTAGCACACACCAAAATCACGTAGGAAAAGCAATCGGTTACTCCCCGTGGCCATACTTCTTGCGTCAGAATAGTAATTTATAAAACACCTAGTGAAGACCTCAGACCTTGTAACCGGGACCCGCTATTAGGATCAACAAACGCCGACCTGATAACAACTTTGCTTCCTGCAGTATTGCAAGTCCACTGTTTCTACTCGTCTCTAGAACCCTCTGTAGGTCTTCGGATGAGTAGAAGGGGTGAAAGGAAAAAAAAACACATTTCAAGCGAAATCTATAATCGAGATCCCTTATCCCACCCCCTTCGGTGCAGCCAATTGGTATTCTGCCGGATCTTCCGGCCCCCTATGGCGTTCCCAATCTGCAACCAGGAAGGAAAGAATAGAGGGCTACTAAGCCCCTGGATGGAGAATGCCTGGCTGTGGATTAATGGCCAGAAGAACAAATGAAGTCCAAGAGAGGGTTTATCAATACGGGGCTGCAGATTAGGCACCTAGACAGCTGCATCTCTATTTTCATTTTTCAAACTGTTTGGCCACATTACACTATCGATAGAATCAACTTAGCATGGAGAAATTAGAATGGGATCAATGGCCGGTGGGAGAGGGCAGCCCGCTCTGCATCTAAATATGCAGAGGCGAGGTTTTCATGCAAAGCTATGTATCAGGTGTTTCGACTTGTCGTCGGCCCGCTATGCATGTTAGGAAAGGTGATGGGAACGCACCCTGGGGCATCTAAACATTATTATTTTCCCTCTGTGGAATATTTTACACAGTTGCCACACATTTCAATTTCTGTGAATATACATCAGCTCATGGCAGTGGTTCGGTTCTCCGCGGTGGAGGCTATGTGGCGATGTCCTCACAACGACTACTGTGCATTTCCAGTGATTAACGGCTGTCGTTTTTACAGTGCTGCACCTTAGCATCACAGCTGGCTGAAGTGAAACACACCGCAGTGCACAACAACATATACAGAGTTCTCCATTAGACAGCTAGCACGTAGAGAGAATAACGTGACCACAGAGTAATCTCATTTCAAGATCAGTTTTGACAATGTTCACCGAGCGACCGTTCGTTTCGTCTCCGCTCACAATAAGACGAGCCCCCTCGCCTGTCTCACTCTATCAGAATACAGGGTTGTGTGGTGAATACATCCATTTCCAACTAACCGTGGAACAGATATTAAAATATTGCTTTAAACTTTTCGCCACTGGGAGGGGGGGCGGTGATTGTCCCTGACCATTGATACAATGCAACCTTGGCTAGAGGCAATTATGGAGCCTTTGTCTCGAAATTGCCAGAAGCAAATACAATTATAATTAAAATGAATGAGCGCCGAACAAACAATTCCATCCATTAACTGACCTGTGGGGAAGGGAATATTTCTTACTTAAAAGCAGCAAGATAAGTGAGAATATACAAATGTCTTTCTTTCATCACCGTATGTGCTCTGAAAGTTTTTTTTTTCTTCTTTTCCTTCTTCTGACCCTTTAAGTGCTTTGAGGAGCATCAACCTCTCAGACCATCTCAGGCAACCTGGGTTGATCCTGTAATTAATTTAGCTGGCAGCAGTGACGGTGTCAGTCGATAGCAATCCGTGGTATGTCATTGACAGGTTAGACGTCTGGCTATAGCGGCTAGTCAAAAGATTCAAAGGAAGCCCGAGTGGTCGTGGACGCCATTCAACCCCTCACATAACATGAGCGCATGTTGGCGTCCTAACCTCTGCTGACATCTTCAATAACATAGAAATATCTATCCTAATAACCATTCATCGATCGTCCACAAGCCGTTTCTTTATGCATGTGTACGACGAGGCAAAAAGGACGGCCCTGGCTGTCATCATTTCGCGTCCCATGGCTCCCGTTGAGTGCAAGAGTTGTAAATGCGGGCAGAAATCAACGGCGTGACCTTCAGGTAACGTGACATGGCGCTTTGCTAATACGGCTGAAAAGATTTAAAGAAACGGTGCAATGGCGCTCGTAACTTGACAGGCGTTTACAGTGGCTCCCCGTTCTTCAGGTGGGCAGAGTCCACTCAGTCACGGGTTTTCACAAAGCTCTCGCGCTACCAGCATCATCAGAAAAAAAGTGTTTACTTCCTTGGCAGCAGGACTTGAAATTACCAGGTCCTCTGCTTTACCACCTCCACACAAGCGGTGACTATAGCAATTATCATTTAAGAAGCTCCAGTGTTCGGTTGTGGCTCTCCTACCGTGGCCCGGCTTCACCCCAGGTGCACTCAAATTGCCAAGAAGCTCTGCCTTCAGTCCCTGAACGCCAACATTTCCCTCTTTCAATGAACCAGGGGCAAATTGGAGGTCACATGAGTCACTTGAGAAGACTCCTCTCTGCCGCGTCTAGACTCGGTGTTGTGATTAAGATGGTCCAGTTTATAGAGCTACACATGCCCCCGCTGGCCCACTTATTCCAAGACTCGTTTCAGTTTGTGGACACTGCACGGTCTCTGTCACTCCAATGGAAAACTTCACTTTAACTTTCTCTTTGTTAGCTTGTGATTTGTATTTGGAAGTTGAATTGATATTTTTTTTATTTGAAATATCTTGTCAGCCTTTAGGCTATTTCATGGCCAAATGTGTGATTCAGCCTTTATTTAGATAAAGCCTTAATATTGAACCTTTAGGTAAAGCCACATATTTCCCAATACAACATTGTTAAGATGTGTTGGACCTTATATGAATATCGGTACAAGAAGTCTCCGGGTTACGAACGAGCTCCGGTTTTGAGTCTGTTCGTAAGTCGAATTTATATGTAAGTCGGAACAGTTAATGCAGTTCACATCTAGCGTCAGTTAGTCAAATGTTTGTCTTAGTATATAGTATATATTTTACCTAAAACATCATGAATATAATAATGCAGTAATAACAATAAATGGATCTACAGAACAGTATTTATAATTCAGAGAGCGAATGTGTGTATAGGTATAAAAACGATAAAGAAAATTGTTAAGATAGAAAAAAGATAATTAAAGGTTAACACTCTCGTTACAGTTGATGACTTGCATACCAGAAGGAGCCTTAATTACCTTAATTAATAGGAATATTGCACTGATTTTGATCCTCTAACCAAATCACCAATAGCCTTCCCATTTTGATAATTAAACCACTGCGTTGCTTAGTGGTAATTGTCACTTTCATTGGGACAGACAGAGCCTTTTACATACTCCGTTACTCTCCCCCGTCCTGTCCCGATCGTTGATCGACTTTAGCCTAACGCTTTTCCAATGTTTGTTGGTGTTTCACTTCTCTCTGAACACTTTATTATTTCCTCTTTCATTTCAGTCGTGAGCGTTTTCATTTTCTTCGACGCATCACCATCACGTGCATCAGATTTACGCCTTGAAGCCATGATTACGAGGGCAAACACACGAAAAATGTAAGTCAAAACACAACGCACACATGGTGGCCGTCCGGGTGGCATAGCGGTCTATTCCGTTGCCTACCAACAGGGGGAGCACCAGTTTGAATCCCCGTGTTACCTCTGGCTTGGTCGGGTGTCTCTACAGACACAATTGACCGTGTCTGTGGGTGGGAAGCCGGATGTGTGAGTGTGTGTCCTCGTCGCTGCACTAGCGCCTCCTCTGGTCAGTCAGGGCACTTGTTTAGGGGGGAGGGGGAACTGGGGGGAATCCTCCCACGCGCTACGTCCCCCTGGTGAAACTCCTCACTGTCAGGTGAAAAGAAATGGCTGGCGACTCCACGTATTGGAGGAGGCATGTGGTAGTCTGCAGCGCTCCCCGGATCGGCAGAGGGGGTGGAGCAGGGACCGGGATGGCTCGGAAGAGTGGGGTAATTGGCCGGATACAATCGGGGAGAAAAAGAGGGGGGAAATCCAACCCAACCCCCCCCCCCAAAAAAAAATACAACGCACACAACGTTTACGCGATCTGACTTAAAATGGCGACGACGGCGTGGCGTTCTCCCTTGGGCCGATGAACCGCCTAAAAGGTGCAGTGTTTTAAAGCGCGTTGCGCAAAGTGGTCTGTCCGTTCGTTAGTACGAACCATTGTGTGTAACTCGATTTTTTTAAATAATAGGCTTTACGGAGGTGGGTTCGTAAGTACGGGCGTTTGTAAATCGGGCGTTCGTAACCCGGGGACTACCTGTATATTTGCTGCTGTGCCTTTGCTTTTCCCATGCCACGGGTGGAGCCTGTCTTCCAGTTACATTTTGGTGGACCCTCAATGTCAATGGCACTATTTCTGCAACATTGCTTTTTTTCCCCAGACGTTTTAAAGCCTTCAACGTGACATGGTGAATAATTGCTGCAGCTTAATTTGTTGTCCATAGCCAGCGGCCCATAGACAACAGCTGACCCTTTGTTTCCCCACCTACAATGTTTCAAACATTTCATAAGCGACCACCTGGAACGGAAGTGGCCTCCAGCCGTTTGACTGATAATATTGGGCATAACTTTAGCAGCCTGACAAAAGCTGAAAAGCCCGGCGTCTGACACCGGATAAATAGCTTCCACCGTACTTTCTTTTCAGATGTTAACAAAACCATCGGAAACATTTGCAAGGCTGGTTATGTCACGGTTCTTTTTACAAAGCAATACCCTCCAGCCAGGCGGACTTGAATTTTAGTCCTCTGCATCATTTATATGTGTCGAGGGGCCCGCTGTGGCAAATTGCAATTCCACATCCCATAAGGTCAGCCTAGCACACTTCCTCCTTGTTTCTTTCTTCGGAGGGGAAATGACACTCAGTAAGGGCAGACTGGAGGAAGGAAAACGTTAATCCCCTCAGGAACTTCAGGTTCACATGCATATATAGTATACATACTATGTGTTTTGTGCTCCATGTCTCCCTGTGCTGATCAAGTTCAAGTCACTAAAACCCAAGGCAGATTACTTTGTAGATTTTGCAAAAGTTGCACAGTGGCCGAAATAGTATCCGATAGTTCAGGCTCCGCCAAGAGGGATAACGATTTGAAATTAACAACTAGATAATTAAACTTCAAGAGAAAAAAACCCTAAAAATTGAAGACATAAAAATTGCCAAGGCTGTGGTGTATGTTAAATTGTTTTGTGCAAGATCTCACCTCACATTAAGATGCAGCACAAGTGCATATTCTCTTCATTAACTTCTCTTCTATTTTCGCCCCACGTTGCCACTTTCCCATCAGGGCAGGAATTCTCTCCTGTCCCCTTTGGTAAGAGAAATGTCATGTAACAGTTAAACTCAACAAGATTAGGTCAAAACCTAGTGTATCGTGAATTCAGGGGGCAGGCGAGTTCCCCGCACCACGGGTGACTACGCTATCCAGTCAGCTAAAGGGTCCGACCCGTTAACCAACAGGCTAGCGAGTCTACACATCTATGGTTGTACACTGTTACACTACTCCCCTCCTTCGGGAAGCTGCATACCAGCTCCCACCCCCCCACCCCACACACATGCCTCTGAGTGCATATGCATCCCACCGCTGCCACCAAATATGTAGCGCGGATTCAGGGAGGGGGCGGGAATCGAACCTTGGTTCCCTGCACCACAGGCAACTACGCTATCCAGTCAACTAAAGGGTTCGACCCGTTAGCCAATGGTTGATGCTAGATCCAACGGGGTGTAGGCACGGAAGTAGACGTGACTGGTTGTTGGTTAGGGTTAGGGTTTAAACTCTTTGAATTTCAATTGTTAGCAAGCATTAACGTTAGCTATCGTTACAGTACGATCTGGCATTGTTAAGGTCAGTTGTAAGCTAGCTAAATGTTTGAGTGCACATCGTTTGTTTCAAGTCAGTGCGCTTCGAGGTTCCGCGCTGTCTATTGGCCGACGCAACAGCCAATCACGGCTACTTCCGCACCTACACCCCGTTGGATCTAGCATCAACCTTAGCGAGTCTACACATCCGCGGTCGTTACATTAGTATACGACAGGACCGTCTATGGTCAATGCTTAAAATTGTGGCCGCCGACCAATCGTGTAACTTCAGTGACGTCGTCGGTCACCTGATCCGGCGGCCCAATTGTGTAGCCGCTTGACTCAGTCACATGATCACTGACAGACCTTCATGGTTCAGGCTGTTCTCATTCCTTGGTTGTAGGAAAACGTATGCACAAAAATTCATGTGTAACCCAACCCTCAACCTAACCCCGGAGGGAGTGGGGGGAACCGCACCCCCTTGGGGCCCCCCGCGCCCGCAGGGGGCGCCCCCCCCCCGCAGAGGATTGCGCAGGCGCTCCGCCGCCGCCCCGCGCAGGTGCACTGAGTCGCTCCACGAAAAATTGTGCACGACTTTTCGTACGATATCACACGAACCGTTCATGAGGATACGTTGCATGGTTGTAGGGCTGGCCCCGCTGGCTGGGTCCGGCCAAAAAAATTAAAAAAAAAATGTTGCAGAAAATCTAAGCAGAAGCCTGCTAAATCCCTCCAAATAAAAAAGCAAAATCTGCTTTAAGTGAAATCACGTAGCTGTTAATTTCAATGTGCTATCCTGACTGTCCTTGCACTTTTGTATAGTCATGTTCTGCAGAGATCCCAGATCATTATTTGAATTGAGTTGGCAGGGAGGTAATAAAGAAAGGAAAAAAAATTCTATGCTCAGTGCTTTAATTCAAAAGAATATTGTTGAAGTTCTGCCAATCATTTTGTCACTTGAGTGTTCAAAAAATATATCAGATTGTGTGGTTCGGGTCCTGTGTTGTGTAGGGGGTCGAGTGGGAGCGAGTGGGGGGACAGATCTTGTCGTCATCATCAGTCAATCAACGGACCGATTCATCACTTTGCAGATTAAGCACACACACACACACACCTGTGCACGCGCATGCACACTATTTCATTTTGGATATAAATAGGACAAAAGATGAGCAAGATGGGACTCAATATCCATCTGCAGCATCCCCTGAAATGTCTGCCGCGACTTAAAGGATGTCCTTCACTTACAAAGGTCAAATTATAGGACTCTTTTGTAAAAATCAGGACATACTCCCCCCCCCCCCCAACATATCTTTTCCTTGTGTACTTTCTATTCTCCAGTTTTCTTTTTTGTCTCTCTCTCTCTCTCCCTGTCGCGTCACTCACTCTTGCGCCTGTCCTCTCCTGGTTGATAAAGCATGAACGTGGATGGCAGATGGCTAGGACGGCTCCTCGCGTCTCGGAGGGATCGTGCTCATCTCCCTCTTCTTTCCCTGCCAGGAGGTCAGCAAGGTGGGCTGAAGAGTAATTGGCAACTGGCGGGGAGAGAGGCCGACACAAGGGCCATTCACGGTGGCATTAATTGACAATTGTAAATTACAAATGGAGCTGATGACTCAAATGACCTGTCCACGCGACTCTCCTCATTAAATGCCCCCTGAAACGTGACCCAACATAACAGATGATCTTTAAAATTTGGTTCACGGCAATAAGCGATGTTGGGTTTGTGGACAGAGGGGAGGGAGAGAGCCTGAGAGCGAGAGAGAGAGAGAGCGAGTCTGAAAGCGAGAGAGAGAGGTGGGGCCGGGGAGGCACATCAAGAAACAGATTGTTAATATCAGCCGTTTCATCCGGCTGATTGTGAAATAAATGGCAATGGGGCTTGCAGTAACATGGTGCAACGCGGTGTGGCGCGTAATGGGACGAGCAGCTCTCCACCAGCAGGGACCTAATGAAGTGCGACATCGTTTTTCACCCCTCGACCACGACAATGTCAAGGTGCCGCAACATGCCATTTGTGGGGAGAAAGGGGAAAAAAAAGAAAAAGAAAGAAGAAGAAGAAAGATGGTGGCAGGACATCACCTGCTTCATCGCGTGGGGGATATGTGACGATGAGCCAATGCATCAGGGGCCCGCCACGGCGACTGGACGGCGGCTCCGGGAAATTAGGCATCACTCCCGTTAATCGACCTTCCGGTGACCACTGGGAGAGAAATCCCGTCAACCTCCGCCACCGCGTTGCTCGGCCACACACACAGAGACACGCGCGCGCACGCACGCACGCCTATCTACGCCGGACAACGGAAGTCAGACGGGAGACACGAGCGGCGACCTTGTCGAACAAAGTGCACTGGGACACGTTTTCTATTATTACAGGTTCTGGAGGCAGCCGTGCACCGGAACACAAAGCATGTGTTACAGGGGAGGGCTTTTGACTGATGATGGGGGTGGGAGGTGGAGGGGGGGGTGTTGTAGAAAGGCTGCGGTGGCATTTGATTTACTGGCTTCTGCCTGGGCTATAATGAGGAGTAATTCTGCCTTGACACCCCCGCACCCCCACCTCCTCGCTCTCTCTCTCGCTCTCTTTTTCCTCCCTCCCCTCATTCCCTTCTTTTTCTTCATTCTCCTTTTCGCCCGTGGCAAACGTCTACCCACCCACCCCGCATAACACCCTTATATCTCCCCCCCCCACCACCACCACCTCACCCTTTACTAGCGGTTGTCACAGTTTTAAGACCTCGCCTTGGCATAGGTCACATAGTTTTTTAGTGCTGCTTCTTCCCCGGGCAAGAAAAAAGCTGACATCTGCCTTATTAACCAACGAATTTTGCATACATCTTGAGCAGGCTATTAAGAAAAAGACTTGCAAATATGAGGGAATGACTTTCTTTTAACCAATATCCGCCAGGGAGATAACTCAGAGATTTCTATTTCTGGGTGTTGAGCGCCCGACGCTTTTTCCTTTTCTTTTTTTTTTCTTTGGCGCGAGTTCAGAGGCCAATTAAAGCCATTGGTTGGAATGAATAAAACGTTATTGGTTTTAATGCGGCTGAATGGCTTACTTGTTTGTGATGTCTGAGAGAGAGAGAGATAAAGCGAGAGATAGATAGAGACGTCCGAGAGAGAGATACAGTGAGTGAGACAGTGAATGAGAGAGAGAGAGAGACAGTGAGTGAGAGAGAGAGAGAGAGAGAGAGAGAGATGTCCGAGAAAGAGAGGGGGAGAGAGGCTTTCACATGACTTTGAGGCTCACGCCAGGCCCAGTTTCTTTAAGGTCATTTCGGAGAAGCCGCAGCTGAAGGTCAGGGCTTTCCTCTTGCTCAGTCTGCACTACAGACCGCATTGAGAGACGGACGGGTAGCCGCCGAGAGGAGAACCCCCACCCCCACCCCCATTCAGGCGGCTTCTCCCTCGCATTGCTGAGGAGGAGCTGCGTTTTCAAGGTGGGCTGTTGAAGCCACGCGGCACCGCCTGCACACGCGGCACCGGCGGAACATCAAGCGCCGGGGGCCGCCTGTCGCGTGCCAAGAAAACGCCGGTAAACAAAAGATGTAAAAGGCGCGCGCGCATCAAAAAGTAGCCAGGTCTGTTGACCACGCGGCGGAAGGACACGGTTATAACGGTCAGCTGTGATCTGCCATCTGTGTAGGAAAGAAAAGAAAACACAAACGAGGGAGAGGAAGGAAAGCTCCAAGGCTGCGGCGTTTCAGAGGCAACTCGCCAGAGTTAACGTCTTGTACACAATTAATGCGGAGCGCCGCGGCGGAGCTGCGCCGCTTTGTTGCCGGTTGTTGTGTTTTCAACTCCATATCGGTTTAGAGTCCCACAAGAGTGGAGGAGTCAACTGTAATTTCTCTCCTGCAGGTCAATTCAGAATGGAAACAGACATAACCCCCCCCCTCCCCTCCGCTCCCCACCTCTCTCGCGCCCCCTCTCTTCCCCCTCCTCCCCCTCTCACGTCTTAATTAGCCGATGTAGAGGAAAACAAGCCGCTCTGTTTTCAATGCAACTACTCAAGAAGGGAGGGGGGGGGCACTCACAAAGTTGAGGGTTTTTTCGCTCGACCTTTTGCAGAAAAACACACGACGTACGTCACGACTCGAAAAATATCCTCTCTCTCTCTCTCTCTCTCTCTCTCTCTCTCTCTCTCTCTCTCTCTCTCTCTCTCTCTCATGCAGCTTTTGCTGTAATTTAATACCTGTTGTTATGTCAGCGCGACTTTTTATGGCGTGGCTTCTTCGGACAGGCGCGGCCAAAAGCCGCCAGCCGTTTGTTTGCTCATTAAAACGCGGGAAATCACGGAGTGCTCTCACGTTTAGCGATTAATATGCAGTAGGATCATAATAAACACGGCAACATAGGATTATCTGGCATTTACATGGTTTTACTAGCCTCCAAAGGGAAGGTCAACGTTTTTATGTTGCAAATAAAAAATTGCAGGGTCAAAAGTTTTGGGGGGGGTGAGGGGTACTTCATCAGACGACCAGCTCGGGTGTGATCACGCGCTCGGGGAATCTGTAGTCGGCCGTGGATAGGAACATATTAAAGAAATACATCCCCCAATCTGGGGCTAATTCTCATAGTGTTTGTCATCATTCCTATTGATTGTTATGGTAGTGTAACGTGCATGGATGAGTAGACACGTTGGTCCTTGGCTAACGGGTCGGACCCTTCAGTCGACTGGTTAACGTTGTCGCTTGCGGAGCGGGAGATACGGGTTCGCGTCCCGGCTGTGGCGGTCCCGGGCTGCCCCCTTAATGCGATACAGTGTTTTACGTTCCTGCTTCATTGTGGAGGTTTTGGCGGAGTGCAGGGTCCAGACAGACAGACTCCTATTCACAACGGCGTCGGTAGGGCAAACTGACGTCAGGGCTGCCAACTCTCGCACGTCTAGCACGTGACACACGAGTTCACCGTCAGCCTCGCGCTGCCCAAACAGTTCTCGCACCAAAACGCTGCGACAGCGCCGGAGACGAACAGGGGACCACATTTTGGTCAAAGTCTTCCTGGTGCAGCAGTGGCTAAACCAAGCGAGCGACTTCGTCTCTGGAAGATGGCGGAGTTTTCAACAACCTGGTGTTTCATGGAGGTGCGTCTGAAATTACTCTGATTGGTGCACGACGCTTATCTCCGTGTTGATCGGCCAGCTGCTCAAGTCCACAGCCGGAAGGCGGGGCTAAGGAGGTAGAGCGGGAAGCCTAGTAATCGGAAGGTCGCTGGTTCGATCCCCGGCTACTCCAGAGAGTGTGTCGAAGTGTCCTTCAGCAAGACACTGAACCTCTAACTGATCGTGGTGAGCAGATTGGCACCTTGCATGGCGGCCTCCACCATCAGTGTGTGTGTGTGTGTGTGTGTGTGTGTGTGTGTGTGTGTGTGTGTGTGTGTGTCTATGTGTGTGTCTATGTGTGTGTGAATGTGAGACATACACTGTGAAGTACTTTGAGTGGTCGGTAGACTAGAAAAGCACTGTACAAAAGCCGTCCATTCACCATTTACAGCAGGGAACCCAGAAGGTGTTCAAGCAAGCCAGCCACTCTCCAACTAGCATGAACGTCAGTGACCAGGACAGCTGTCAATCATGGATTAATTAACTAACGAACCCTGGGTGTTTGTAATATTGGTTTTGAATAAAGCTATGTAAACAAGTCAAGTCAGTTTTATTTGTATAGCCCAATATCACAAATTACACATTTGCCTCAAGGGGCTTTACAGCAACACAACATCCTGTCCTTAGGCCCTCTCATCGGATAAGGGACAACTCCCTAAAAAAGAAACCCTTTAACAGGGAGGAAAAAACAGGAAGAACCCTCAGGGAGAGCAACAGAGGAGGGATCTCTCCCCCAAGATGGACAGACGTGCAATGGATGTTGTGTTTGAACAATTTACACAACACAACATTGAAAGAGGATAACAGAATTATAATGGAATTATAACGTTTGTGAAGAATGTGATGAGGAGGATGCCAATCAGCGTCCAGATGCCACCGGAACAGCCCAGGACCCAAACCACGTGACCACCATCACTGTGTTAAAAAACAGCTAGCTAGCTTAGTTAGCGATCCAGCGTTAAGTGCATGGCAGAGAGAAGAAGTAAAGTGATGCTAAACGATGGTATTCGGGGTTTTTTGTTCTATGCCTGCCTCACCCTGATGCGGATGCAGAACGAGTCTGCTGAACAAAACAGTGCAGAAACAGACTTGTACTAGCTGGGACGCTGTCGTCCGTTATGTGCATCATAGGGAATCAGACTGAACCGTGCTGCTACAAATACAAACCGCCACAAGTCCAAGTCTGCTGCTTATTGTTGTACTAGGGCCAAGGCCAAAACAGGCCTGTGTGTGTGTGTGTGTGTGTGTGTGTGTGTGTGTGTGTTTCATGTATTGACTATGTGTCTGGAGTAGATAGGTTCTTGTGGTTCTTGCTGCCGTTCTGATTCTCCTCTTACTTAAAACCTCTGTTGTTTCCTTTTTAACTTGTGAAAATTCAATAAAAAAAGTAGTCTCGATATTGGAAACAACACATCTGTGACTTTCATTAGTGAACGAACCTGTGTGCCCTTTATTGGGTTAGTGTATATGTCAGATATTGTGAGAATTGTGGGTGGAAGTCCCGGGGTGCCCGGGGTGGTGTAGCCAGGCTGTATATCCGTTAAATCTTAGACCTGAGCTCCCGATCCGAACCACATGTGTACCTAAGCTACATACTTTTTTTTAAACCCTGGTGGTGAATTGAGTCCAAACATGTGCACGTGATTAAGTGTGCGCCCGTGTGATGAAGCCCGTGGCATCGAAATCTCACCCCAGGCAGTTACCCAAACTTGGCAACCCTACTAACATACAGGTTCAGTTTACCTTAAACAAGTCCAGTTTATCTGTTCAAACGTCCAGTTTATCCAAACCTCTTATTTCTAGGCGAGAGTGAGGATGAATATCTACATTAATTAATTAATCTATTTATTTATTTACTTTTGATTCCCCCCCTTTTTTGTCCCCAATTGTATCCGGCCAATTCTGAGTCGTCCCGGTCGCTGCTCCACTCCCTCTGCCGGAGGGCTGCAGACTACCACGTGCCTCCTCTGATACATGTGGAGTCGCCAGCCGCTTCTTTTCACCAGACAGTGAGGAGTTTCACCAGGGGGGCGTAGCGCGTGGGAGGATCACGCCATTACCCCCCCCCCCCGAAAAGGCGCCCTGACCGACCAGAGGAGGCGCTAGTGCAGCGACCAGGACACATACCCACATGCAGCTTCCCACACGCAGACACGGCCAACTGTGTCTGTAGGGACGCCCGACCAAGCCGGGGGAACACGGGGATTCGAACCGGCGATCCCCGTATTGGTAGGCAACGAAATGGACCACTACACTACCCGGATGCTCCTAAAATGTAAATTTATGAGCCGTAAGTTGAATTAAATACCAAAACCACACTTGCAAAACGAGCTACCGTACTGAACCTACTATATGTGCACGCAATATGTTTTTAAGCTACATTGGCAAGTCTCACGTGGAAAATCCAAATCCTAATAAAATCGGTGTACAACAGGTGAAGTACGGTAGCTCTGACTCGCACCTTTTTTCCGTTTCCTTACGTGAAAAATCTTCTGTAAACTAGAGCAAATCAAATAAGCAAGTCCATGCGGCTCTCCGAGACCCGGCTTCTGTCTGACCGAGGGCAAAGCAGATCATACACTTCATAGATGCGGTTCTGCAGATAAAGGCCGTAGCAGTCGGGCTATTGCTGCACAATCCTCCCCCCCCCCCCCATGGATGGATCAGATCCCAGCAGCAGAACCCTAACCCCTCTCGCCCAGGTGATAAATATTTCAGGAGGAAAAATCAGTGGATATGCTGCGAGCTCTAAAGCCGCCTCGTATGACTTGGGAGACTCCAGTTCCCGTTACAAGGATGGATGGGGGGGGGGGGCTCTCTAGAGAGATTATCCCTGGAGAACCGTCGGTGTAGTGTGTATAAAGTTATCTATACACAGGTGAGCCCGTGCCCGTCTGCACACACACACACACACGTGTGAAATCTCATACACAATTTCAACCAGCAGTGTCCATATTACAGTGGGCTTACATTCTCCAGTTCTCCATTTTCAGCAAGGCTTCCATATTTGATTTGAAAGTGATACTGCTATTCGCGTGCCACAGTTGTGTGAGTATTTTGCCATAGTTGGGCCGTCTATTTTTCAAATTGTAATATATACACTACCGTTCAAAAGTTTGGGATCACCCAAACAATTTTGTGTTTTCCATGAAAAGTCACACTTATTCACCACCATATGTTGTGAAATGAATAGAAAATAGAGTCAAGACATTGACAAGGTTAGAAATAATGATTTGTATTTGAAATAAGATTTTTTTTACATCAAACTTTGCTTTCGTCAAAGAATCCTCCATTTGCAGCAATTACAGCATTGCAGACCTTTGGCATTCTAGCTGTTAATTTGTTGAGGTAATCTGGAGAAATTGCACCCCACGCTTCCAGAAGCAGCTCCCACAAGTTGGATTGGTTGGATGGGCACTTCTTGCGTACCATACGGTCAAGCTGCTCCCACAACAGCTCAATGGGGTTCAGATCTGGTGACTGCGCTGGCCACTCCATTACCGATAGAATACCAGCTGCCTGCTTCTGCTCTAAATAGTTCTTGCACAATTTGGAGGTGTGTTTAGGGCCATTGTCCTGTTGTAGGATGAAATTGGCTCCAATCAAGCGCTGTCCACTGGGTATGGCATGGCGTTGCAAAATGGAGTGATAGCCTTCCTTATTCAGAATCCCTTTTACCCTGTACAAATCTCCCACCTTACCAGCACCAAAGCAACCCCAGACCATCACATTACCTCCACCATGCTTAACAGATGGCGTCAGGCATTCTTCCAGCATCTTTTCATTTGTTCTGCGTCTCACAAACGTTCTTCTTTGTGATCCAAACACCTCAAACTTGGATTCATCCGTCCACAACACTTTTTTCCAGTCTTCCTCTGTCCAATGTCTGTGTTCTTTTGCCCATCTTAATCTTTTTCTTTTATTGGTCAGTCTCAGATATGGCTTTTTCTTTGCCACTCTGCCCTGACGCCCAGAATCCCGCAGCCGCCTCTTCACTGTAGATGTTGACACTGGTGTTTTGCGGGTACTATTTAATGAAGATGCCAGTTGGGGACCTGTGAGGCGTCTGTTTCTCAAACTAGAGACTCTAATGTACTTATCTTCTTGCTCAGTTGTGCAACGCGGCCTCCCACTTCTTTTTCTACTCTGGTTAGAGCCTGTTTGTGCTGTCCTCTGAAGGGAGTAGTACACACCGGTGTAGGAAATCTTCAATTTCTTAGCAATTTCTCGCATGGAATAGCCTTCATTTCTAAGAACAAGAATAGACTGTCGAGTTTCAGATGAAAGTTCTCTTTTTCTGGCCATTTTGAGCGTTTAATTGACCCCACAAATGTGATGCTCCAGAAACTCAATCTGCTCAGAGGAAGGTCAGTTTTGTAGCTTCTGTAACGAGCTAAACTGTTTTCAGATGTGTGAACATGATTGCACAAGGGTTTTCTAATCATCAATTAGCCTTCTGAGCCAATGAGCAAACACATTGTACCATTAGAACACTGGAGTGATAGTTGCTTGAAATGGGCCTCTATACACCTATGTAGATATTGCACCAAAAACCAGACATTTGCAGCTAGAATAGTCATTTACCACATTAGCAATGTATAGAGTGTATTTCTTTAAAGTTAAGACTAGTTTAAAGTTATCTTCATTGAAAAGTACAGTGCTTTTCCTTCAAAAATATGGACATTTCAATGTGATCCCAAACTGTTGAACAGTAGTGTATATATTTCTTCCATGACCCTTTTCCAACCATTGTTGATGATGCAAACCTATATAGTAATTGTATTTGTGCATGCTCAGTAATCCAACCTATACCCAACCCATAACCTCTGTAGAGCTTGCTTGTTGCATGTATTCAAATAATAATAATAATAATAATGTGTATGATGGCATCTTTAACAGTTTATCTATGACTTAATCATGTGTGTGTGCATGTGTGTTGCAGTGCAATTTGCCAGTGGCAGTTTGAGTGCACGGCGGTACCGGGATGAGATCCCAAGGCCCATTGTGGTGCTGTCCATTCCCCGCCACCGGCTCGTGTCTCAGCGTGATACGTGCTGCAAGGATCCGGCGCTGAACATCCCGCTGCAGAAAGCGTCCCGGTTCTTCCATGGTCTGCATACTTACCAGGCTTGTCACTCATTGCGCATGCTCGGGATGTTCTGGGCCGCTGCGTATGACAGCCTGCACCGCTTCCCATCAGTACCGAGCAGCTCCGCACTGCCATTGGAGAGGAATGGGACAACGTGCCACGAGCCACAAAACAACCTCATCACCGGATCAGCTTCACGTGAAGGGGGGGGGGGTGCTCGGCGCTGTGTGAAGCAGGCGGCGGTCACACCAGATGCTGACTCGTAATTTTGGTCCACGACCCCACCTCGTGTTGTGTGTGTGTGTGTGGGGGGGGGGTATATGTGACCAACCAAGGTGTATTTGCAGGCGGGGTGACGTGTTTTATTTACATATTTAGCTCAGTATACGTGTGTATGTGTAATGTGTACGTCCCATTCCATAGGACGAGCCAACGAGAGCGTCCATACGGTCTTGACATATGGACTGATCCAGGTGGGAGGAGGCGCTCCCTGTGTGGCTCGTTGCCGTCCAGACGGCATCGCTTTATCACAGCTACTAGAGCGAGAACTGAAGGACAGCTCTGGGATCAGTCTGTCCACCTCGTGTCTGTGTTCGCGGGGTTCACCCGGGGCAGTTGAAGGTCAGTGGGATGCTGAGGGGATATCAAAGCCTCTCCTCCTCCTCTCTCTCTGTGTGTTGGACCTCGCTGTCACTTTATGTTCCTTCCCAGTAGAGTCTGTTTCGCTCCCTCGCTCTCTTTTCCTTTTTTTTGTTGCTTTGTAGTCATACCTGTGTCTGACCTTAACTATCCTCTTTTTCTCCCTCTCTCTCTCTCTCTCCATCTCTTCTCATTGCCTTATTCCTGCTCTTAGTGCCACCCCCCCCCCTTTAGCTTTTTTCCATCTGCTTTGTATGGGTCCCATCTTTGCCGTTCTGGTGAAGTCAGTCACTCCCCCACACCCATGGCCCAGTCACTTGAGGTGCCAGCTCCAGATCTTCACTTCAATGAGTCCCAGCCCGCACATCCAAAGCCGCCTTCTCCTTCAACCTGCCTTTACAGCACACACCACATCAAGCGGACAGTCGTGTGTTCTACTGGCGGACAAAAAAGAAGAAGAAGAAGAAATCACTGCCCAGTGGAAGGTGTGACATGCTCAGCTTCTACAATCAGCCCTCCTAATAGAGCACATGAAAGAAAACAGACCGAGGAAGACGAAGCAGACAGAATGACTATCTCTCTCATACATCCCTAGAAAAATCCCAACGGGAGTTTAAGAGTTCTGCACAGCAGCTGAACTTGTCCCCACAGCTGCACTCCTCTGGATGGAGCTCTCGGAGCTGCTCTCCTAACTTGAGGGCCACAAGCCTCCTCCTTCAGCTGTTGGTATTTCTCCGGCGTCTCATATCATTCTTCTCAATATTGCTGTCACTTGGGATCGCGGCATCGACCAGTGCTGCAGCTTTCTGTGTCTCCTTCTCCTGTAGTACAATGTCCGGTTTTGTTGGCCTGGGCTTGTTTATCTGTCTGGATCTGAGAGTCTCGCAGGAATATATTGTAGCGAATTCGGGGGGAGGGGGGCAGCTGGGAACCGCCGCAGCCGGGACGCGAACCAAGGTCTCCGGCACCTTGGGGGACTACGTTAACCAGTCAATTAAAGGGTCCCCGAATTCGCTACATTGGTGTCAGAAGTGGGATGGTGAGTCCGTGAGGCCATCGGAAGCGCGTGCGCCCAGAGGCGTGAGGGACGGACCCTTTAGTTGACTGGTTAGCGCAGGCGCCCGTGGTGCGGGCAACCCCGGTTCGCGTCCCGGCTGCCCCCTGAATTCGCTACAATGTATAAAATCACAGTAAAAACCAAGAAGTAAATTCTTTATGAGACAGTACAAGCCTGTTTCATGCCATAAGCAGTCATCAACTGTCAATAAAGCTGATATATATATATATATATATATATATATAAATATTCATTCTTTACTTATGTTTTTCTTCTTTCTCTCGTCATTACCTTCATTTCATCCGCGCCCTCTCACTTCGTGTAAAGCACGTTGCATCACATCTTTATGCATGAGCGTGCCTTATAAATAAGGTTTGTCACATGGCCATGTAGACCTGTCTATGTAAGTGTTGCTGCAGCTTTGTGAATGCTCTTCTTCTCTGCGACCACGCCGTTTCTCCGGGGTGCAGCGTCCTCACAGCGGTGGCCCGGGCGAGCAGTTGCAGGAAATCAGACGGTTACACTCATATGCACACTTAGCAGCTGATGCACCTTCTTTAGCCGTGCTGCCTGTGGTGCTGGCCACTGAGCATGCCCACTAGAGCACAAGCAGGTTTAGTGCCCTACACTTGGAAAGTGGTTTTTGGGGGGGGGGGGGCATCTTATTCGCTTTCCCAAGCAAGGTTTTTTCGGACTGGTCTGGGGATCTGCCTGGCGAGCAGTCAGCTGATCACAAACTGTCACACTATCATGACGTGGCAGGCAAGTAAAAGTGACACAAGTACGTACAGTTTGGCCCGGGTCTGGCTGGGGTTTACGCCCCAACAACGCCGCAAATCACCGCATCTCCGCACATTTAATCATCTGTCAAGTTAGGTGCTTTGCCCCCCCACGTGCCCCCCCCCCACCTTCTAACATACTTCCGCTAACGCTGCTCTCGACACTGTAATAGTCTCAGCTGCCGGAAGAGAGTCACACCTTAGCCATGTGGGTCTGAGGCTCCAGCACATCTGGGCAGATGTTAGACGGCTAAGCAGAAACCAGCCACGAAAGCGGTTTCATCGTCACGTTGGAACGTGAACGCCCTTTCCCGCGCTCACGCTGCTGATGGTGCTGTTACGCACCCTGGCGGTGAGGAGCTGAACTGTGTTGGGAACCCTGAAAAGGTATGTTTGCGAAACCTCTGGGTGGGGAAAAAACCGCAACATTCACGCAAAAACAACTCTGTGTGTGTGTGTGTGTGTGTGTGTGCGCGCGCGCGTGCGTGCGTGCGTGTGCGTGCAACACAATGTGAGCGCTGCAAAAACCACTCGGGGGGGAGGGGGGGGGGAACAACACAGCAAACTGATGTGAAAGCAACACGTTCCCATCAGAACACTTAACGTCAGTAAAGTAACACTGACACGTTTCAACACAAAACACCGCCGTTCTCACATGAGATTATGTGCAATGAGCAGATTGCAGGGGAAACTGTGCGGGGCTTTGCGAAATTAGCTTGCTTTCCCCCACTCCCTTTTGATCTGATTGATTCCTCGCCGCCATTAAGTATCCTCATTCCTATTAAGCACTGCTGAATGAGCTGAGTCGTTTATTCCCCATGCTTGGCTGCCTAACCGAAATAAACCTTGGGATAATTGCAATAGGAGTGTATGGGGGTGGCAAATTGAGGTTGTGCGGTGCCCTACAGCCTATTTATAGATGTGCAGCCAACTGCTTTATGAAGTACAGCAGAGGAGCTCGCTTGTGCGCATGCGTGTGCGATTGTGTTTGTGTTTGAGCGTGTGTAAGCAGGTAAGTAGGTATGTGCGTATGTATGTGTGTCTGTGCATATACGTGTGTGTGTGTGTGTGTGTGTGTGTGTGTGTGTGTGTGTGTGTGCAAGAAATTCAGAAAATTCCGCAAAAGTGAACTTGCGTGACTGCTTATTAGCTTACGGATCATATCCTGACTCCTTGCGGTTGTTTTCCCTGTTGACCTGCGTTGAGAAACTTGTTTGTTTTTTTCTTCCAATTAAATGGTTGACACGACCGGACCGTGACCCGACCTTCTTGACACCGCATGGTGGGGCAACATGATACAACCAGAGGAGGAGTCGACCTTCCTCCATCTCACAAAGGAGTCGCCGCTTGGAGGACACGTTCCAGGGTTTCTTGTGTGACCTCTTTTATAACAACAGCCGGCCAGCCACACGCCACTCCTGGCCCAGTGCGTCCTCTGAGAACCAGGCGGACCAGAAAAACTCAAGAACGCTCGACACGGAAAGGTGTAAATAATACGCACACACACGCACACCCCCACACACACATTTAATGAAGTCAAGTGTCAAATGAGGCGGCACGGTGGCGCAGTGGTTAGCGCGGTCACCTCACAGCAAGGAGGTCCTGGGTTCGAGCCCCGTGGTAGTCAAACCTTGGTGGGGTCGTCCCGGGTCTTCCTCTGTGTGGAGTTTGCATGTTCTGCGTGGGTTTCCTCCCACAGTCCAAAGACGTGTAGGTCAGGTGAATCGGCCGTACTAAATTGTCTGTGTGTGTGTGTGTGTGTGTGTGTGTGTGTGTGAGTGATGGCCTGGCGGCCTGTCCAGGGTGTCTCCCCGCCTGCCGCCCCATGGCTGCTGGAATAGGCTCCAGCATCCCGGAGAGCAGGATAAGCGGTTCAGATGATGGATGGATGGATGGAAGTAACAAATGAAACTTCTGACTCTTCTAGCAGCTCCCCTATAAGGCATTTATTTATTGGGATCCCTCCCCCTTTTTCTCCCCAATTGTCAATTGTACCTATCCAATTACTCCACTCTTTCGACCCGTCCCGGTCGCTGCTCCACCCCCTCTGCTGATCCGGGGAGGGCTGCAGACTACCACATGCCTCCTGCCGTACATGGGGAGTCGCCAGCCGCTTCTTTTCACCTGACAGTGAGGAGTTTCATCAGGGGGACGTAGCGCGTGGTAGGATCACGCTACCCCCCCTCCCCCGAACAGGCATCCCCCACCGACCAGAGGAGGCGCTCGTGCAGCGACCAGCACACATCCCCACACAGCCCGGTATCACGGCAGTTCGTGAAATAGTCACGACATTCAGTCTATTGATTTGTGTGCACGGACGCGAATTTTCCATCTTTTATCCGTGACACTCAGCACGACTTTCAGACTCGCTGAGGATCATGGGTAGGCTAACGTAGCCTTCCGCTATTGAAACCGACCATGACAAGCGTGACTTCTCAGAATCGAGGGAGAAATAATGAAAACGGATGGGCGTAACACTAAGCTGTCATATTGCTGATGTATCAAGGGCACTTGTGAGTTTTTGTGTTGAGAAATTTTAAAGACGTCTTTAAAATCCACAGGTCGACATACGACGGATCCTCCCCGGCCCTAACCCTGACCTACCCGGCTTCTGTGCTCCCGAGTCCCGATTGACAGAAAAAACACCGTGGTGCAGACAGGAAACGGCCTTCCAACTGAAAGGCAGTTGTATTTCGTGTTGCACAGCACGAATCCGTAGATTCGTCATTCGTGACTACGACACCAAAGGACGTGATACCGGGTTGACCCACTTCCGGCTTCCCACCTGCAGACACGACGCCCAGCCAAACCGGCGATCCCCGTGTTGGTAGGCAACAGGATAGACCGCCACACTACCCGGGCGTCGCAAAACCCCCTGTAAGGTTAACTATGCTGAGCAAGACGGAAATGAAAGCCACAATTCATGTGGCGCTAATTGATCAAGCAGTCCCGTGGGGACGTTTATGCGAACAAAGGCAACAATTGCCTTATTCTTGTCTTTTGAAAGATGGAATTAATTAGTTATGTATCAGGCCCTGTGGTATTGAGGATGAAATAAATGGGTGAGAGTGGAAGTCCTTCTATTTGTCAGATAGACTTCGCAAGACAATGTCTTAAAAGGTTGATGACCTGGCCCATTCATCTATTCTGCCACCGGGTACATTTATAATTCTATTACCACGCACGCGCAGATACACGCACACATGCACGCCGGCGCACGCACACACATATACAAAACAAATGGCTCTGACCGATGGGACAAGTCACTGTTGGACCAATATTCTGCTTTTTTTAGTCATGGGCATCACAACATGGTAGTCTGCTGTAGCCTGGCTGGCAGCAGCGTTATAACTGTACTGTCTTTCTCCAAAATGGTCAGGGCATTGGAACACCATTTAGGATTATAGTTTCACGGGGCTTCTGGGGGATGAATCTGTTCGCAACAAGGCTGTGACTTACCCATGCCAAATGCACCCCCAGCTAAAACTGCAGGTAATTATGCATGGCTGTCAATTCCATTTAGCCTACGGTTTGAAACTTCAAAATGGACACACAGTCCTCTGGTTTGTGCTACGCCCCGTCCATTCAGATGCTAGTGTTTATTTACCCAATTCAGGACATCAGTGTGTGTCTTGGGAGCGATAAGGAGTAATCTGGAGGATACACATTTGGCAGAAATCATTAATGCAACAGTGATGGTCCGTGGCTCCATTCATATTTCATTATGCCCACTTCATGACTGGCATTTTCAAGTCGCGGTTTTGAAAGACTCCATGGGGCAACGCATCATCCCCTCTGTTCCGCAGTTCATTTTCTGGACCGAAAATCTAAAGCTGCGAGAAATATTTCCAAGAAATCATTGTTTAAGGCATTAATTTCAGTAGCAGACCTTGCAAATCTTATCAGCCTACTCGGCTATTTGACATTGCCTTGGGCGCGGAATATTTAAGCAAATCTCCCCCCTGCCACCCTTAGACAAGACATGCAAGACTAAAAAGCTCGAGTGGCTGCAACCAAATTAATTTTATCTACTCTGGATGAATGTTAGTTGGCCTTAAAAAAGACCAAGACAAGGTTGCCTTTCAATCATCTTTGTCTATTTTGAAACTTGGAGGGGGGCGGGCGAGGGGAGGGCGTGTGTCGATCATTTCCAATTGGGAACAAATCTGGACATAATTTGAGAAAGGGGCCAGTACCAATAAAGCTGTCCACAGTGATTTAGACTGAGAAATGCGACATCATGGCTGAATAGAGTGTTTTCCACCATTTCAAATGACTACTGTGGCAGATGTATGAGTGTAGTTATGCTATATTGAGTTGGCACGAGACGACACCTTGGAAAACTAGACAGAGGCAGAGCTTTTTATTTAGAAGTATCGCAGCACAACACTTTCTATGAAGCTCGCATCTATAAAGCCCTATAAGCGTCTATAACGCCCTATGTGTAGCTATAAGTCATTGTAAGATTCATTATAACCATGTATACGCCCTCACAACACCTCATAACTACATTTATGATACATTGTCAATTTAAAACGGATTTATGCTTTATAAATGTCATCATTAGCCTGTTTATCCGTCAAATGTCATAATGCATCATAGCCAACTTGTTTTGCTGAAGTTTTGTAGAGATGCATAATGAGACTTCAGTGCTATTTCACAGTCTTCAGCCATAGCCGTTAGTCCTTGTAATGCACATTATAGGAAAGTATGGGCGTTATAGATTCTTATAGGGCGTTATAGATTCTTATAGGGCATTATAGATGCAAGCTTCATAGAAAGTGTTACCCAAAAGCCTTCAGTGATTTAGCTGTAACCCCCCCCCCCAAGAAATAAATGTTGTCATCTGGGCATATTAGGCAAAACTCTCCTTACTGGCTCGAATTGCTTTTGTTGCCAATAAACGCTGGCTTATTCTAACGTCTATCATGACGCACTGGGAGCCTCGTGTGATTTCACAGTCATAACTCTTGTAAGACCACAGACGTACTGCTCAAGGACACAGCTATTCCATTAAACATGCACATCTGAAAGCATGGACTCCATCTTTATCTCCTGCAGGTCCAATGCGAGGACAAATGCAAAATTTATCAGTCACCCAAACGGTTACTCCCTGATATACGTCACCGAAATGACGTCATTACACCCAGAGATGGGCAAAGATATGCCAGTGTGTCTGGTTACAAAATGCAAAACACCCCTCAAATACACCTATGAAAATAAAAGACAGGAAAATACATTTGTAACATTGCGTATTGTGAGTTTGTACAAAATGGCAGAACATTCAGATCTTTATAATGGACGCAAAGCTCTGGTGAGAGTTGGAACCCTACAGGAGGGGAATCAGGAACACTTGTCATGTACTTCCGTACATGAAATGAAACGAAATATCGTTTCCCCCAGCCCACAGCCGTGTAAGACAAAGACAAAAACATACATCCAAAAACTACAGAAACTTCAAAAACACACATACTAACACATATATCTAAACTAACACATATATATCCAAACCAAAAAGACAAAAACAAAATCACTGTCCAAGGGAACGAACGCCAGCCAGGATGACTGTCGGACCTGCCGGTCTGCATGGGCTAGCAGTTAGCTTAGCCTGCCCCGCTTCCGCGTCCTGTCAGACCGCCCTCGGTGTTTCCTCCTCGGTCGCAGCTCCAGGCAGGGCCGTGGTCCCTGGGCCCACAGGACGCCGCAGACCAAGCTCTCCCAGCCATCAAATGAAGATGAAACTTAAACACAGACGTGGACAAAGACACTGCATGGACGGTACTGGGTGAGGCCGCCGCAAACGTGAATTCGCACCGCCATCTTCAAGGGATCTTCCGCCAAGGGAGAACAGGAAGTAGAAGGCTATTGGAAATGCCAACCTGTTGTCAACCAGGTCCTCAAATGCCGACGCCTTGTCACGCCCCTCGGCGTCTGGCACCGACGCACAAGGCATCCGGTGCACCGGGCTTTCTACTAACTTCACTGTAAACCATCCGCGGCCATCAATGACGCCCAGAGCAACCGCTCCGGCCCGCCAGTCACTGCGGTGTTCTAGGACAGTGTTTCCCAACCCAGTCCTCAAGGACCCCCTATCCTGCAGATTTTCATTGTAACCCTGCATAGGTAGCCCTGCTTGTACTTACTCGACCAATCATCTCGCAGTACTTAATTATGCAAGGTGTGCAACATCTGACATAATTCATTGCTGATTGCTTGAATAACTTCAAACAGGTACCTATTCAGGGTTGCAAAGAAAATCTGCAGGATGGGGGGGGGGGGGTTCCTTGAGGACTGGGTTGAGAAACACTGTTCTAGGATGCTTTCCTCACTGTCAGTTCCTGTTCTAAGGTTTTCTTTGTACGGCATCCTCCACGTTTCTCAACACAAAAACACGGAAGGGTCCTTGATTATTCAAACCCTTCATTCATACCGCTCGCGTTTTGTTTATTTACGCAACATCAGTTACACACAGAGACAGATCACTCATGAAGAGGACGCCTGCGGATCCTCGAGTGTTGTAGGATTCCAGATAAATGCAGTATCTTGCTTCTGAAACGAGGTGTAAGAAGTAAATTCAAATCTTTTGAGAGAGAGAGAGACTGAACATACTGTGTTGCGGATGTTTATAAAAGGGAAGCCCAACGACGAGACATCCTCAGCCAATAAAGTGACGGCGGTTAGTTACGTTTGTTGTGATTCGTCGTTTACAGCCCGCCTGCTCTGTGACGTCACTAAAGCCAGCGCATGCAGCATCCTGACATAACCAGAGCAGGTTTAGTTACTGTCTGCATATTGCATACTAAACATTGTTTTTGTCATTATAGTTGTTATTTAAATTAGCTATTATTATTATTATTATTATTTATTTCCATGTGAAAAAAATTAATATACAATTATTTGATTAATTGAACAGAGAATAGAATAGACGTCTTCATTGTCCACTCCTGGGGAAATTCGTCTTTGGCTTCAAAGACATACACACACTTAAAAACATCCTCTGCGATGGGTTGGGGTACATGACATAAGGACATAAATAATAAACGTTTGGGATGAAAGTGCTAAGGGACAGCAATAATAATGTCTATCTAAGATGTGTATTTATTGTTGTTATATAGCACTTTTCGCTTTATTATTACAGGACCACCTATTTATTATTGTGTATTGTAAAAGACAAACAAAACCAAAGACCTTTCATTTCATGTGTTGGGCCTCCAAAGGGCTCCCTGAAAGTAAGCCCGGGTCAAGGCCGTGGCCATGAAATGTGAATAGTTAGAACTTTCTCATATAACTAAACCAAACACATTGTTGGTAAGGGCTCGACCTGTAGAGTAACATTATGCCAGTCTGGAAATTGTAAATGGCTCCTGCTTTGAAATACTGACCTCTGAACCTTGACCTCAGTGCATGTTGGGGGGCTTGTCGTTGGTGGTGGTTGGGGTGAGTTTCCCCCTTCAATGTGAAGTGCTTTGGGTGTCGAGATAAAGCACTATATAAATGTAATCAATTCATTATTTTAACAGAAGGGGCCATAGACATGGGATCAACTGTTACAGAGCACTCCTGACTTCAGCTATGTTACCAAGTGGGGGCGCTGTCAAATATGGTAAAAATTAAATTTCACCCATTTAACACTTAGCTATTTGAAATCTGATCGGACGGCTACTGTATAGGCATGTGCCTGCACTGTGTATGTACACATTTTACCCAGGCATAGAGACACCTGCATACATATTCATGCATGCACACGAGAACACTCACACCATTCTCACATAATATGTCCCCACAGCGCCAGACAGATTTCACTTTACCGTTTAACCTTTCTTTTTGGACTTGAAATGAAGAAATTACTAGAAATAACAAGAAGCCGTGTTTGAATACTTGGCCGAAGTGCTTCAACAGAGCTTTTTTCCATCCCGCTCCATGTTTAATTAATCTTCTGTCGTTTAACAACCAATCATGCACCAGTATAAAACCTGTGGGTGAAAAGGATGCACACAAATCACACTGTAGAGGGACTACTGAGAAACCACAGCACATCCATGCCCTCTGTATACCAAGGTACTCAATCTGAGCAAAACCGTAAACAACAACAGCAACAAAAAGCTGTTAGCTGATCCAAGTGAATGCAGCATGCATTGCAAAATTATTTTGGAAATGTGTAAGCTTGCAAAAACCCTGTGTGAGTGTGTATAAGTGTGTTGTTCTTCATTATATGATGTAGTTTCGTGATTTTTTTAAATGTTTTATGAATCAAGGGGAACGTATTGTCAGTGTTTTTAAAATGGAAAATACTCTAAACTACCTTGTTACAAATTACATTGATTTTTTTTCAGCGCTGTACCAGCCAAATACCAAATGTTCAGCCAAATACCAAATACAGAGTACTCAAAAGTAATCGGAGTACACATTTCAAGTACAAGTAACGGAAATACTGCCCGACTCGGATTACAATAACGCATTTTAAAAGGTGGTCGTTAGAATTCAGATACAAATAGAATCCGCCCCAGAAAACACGTGTGTGAACGTCATGTATAATATGGACTGATCTTTATTTTATTTTATTTTTAGCGTGCCAGTAACAGAATCTGGCTCTTTAAAGCCAGCATGCGCACTTTGCCGTCCTTATTCCAACCCCAGCGATGCACCCATCAGTTCTTATGCCATGCGTGACTGTGTCTTGCCATTGTGTTAGTCGAGACCCCACTCGAGACCCCGGTTCAGAGGCATTAGCGCACTGCAACAAGACCCAACATGCGCGGTCTTGTGAGGCTCCCCTCCACGGCCGTTTCACGTGACGAGCTCCGGATGACCTGGCAACCCTGCAAACTTTCAACACTGCCCGGCCGCGTGTGCACCAACGTGCCGGCGTTCACTCCAGCGACGGAGAGGAACTTCCAGAAGCGTCTGAGAGAGAATATTCTACAAAGGGGAGACGGAGATTGGCCGGTCCAGACCATGAGGCAGGAGCTTGTCACCTTGTGGAAGGTGCAGAGAGCAGAATTGGGCTGGTAAAAATGAGAAGTGACAGGATATTGATTTGCTTATCGCTGCTGTGCAGACACACAGAAGTGAAGGGCGAGAGAAGGGGGGGGGGGGATACGGGTGGCAGTGGTTATCAGGCCTCCATGTCTGATAGGGAGACTGGAGGGGGGGGGGAGATTTATCAGCCGATTGCTTTGCCTCAATTTTTGTTCCACTTTCTTCTTGTGCTTCACTGTAAAAAGGCATGCACTTTTTGAAAGTAAATAAAAAGTGCCCTCTTAGAGCGGATTATTCGGCGGGCCGGAGGGAGGACGCCGCTATCTGGAATGGCTGTCGATGGGTTGATGGGACTCATCAGCACGTCGCCTACCGTACGTGGGAGACGGAAAGGGTATTACTAATTAAATTACACCGGGACAATCGCGGTGCAAAGTTGGCAAAGCCTATTTGTGGTCATTCATGGTGCTGATTTTTTTTGTTGTTGTTGTGCATTCTGGGTATTTTTGCTGGTGCTCTTCTTATCTGGCCTGACATAGAAGGAGGGCAACGGCAGAACGAGTTTCGGCTCCAAGATGGAGTTCCGCGCCCGAACAGCGTTACCGTTACCGTCGGATGATCATGTGGGAGAGAAGAACTTGGAAACTGTACAACATGTAACAAATATGAAAAGATTTACATCCATAACATGTATTCATATTATGATATAAATACGATACATATACATTATAGACACATAAATATACTGTAACGTGCATGAATAAGTAGACACGTTGGTCTTTGACTAACCGGTCGGACCCTGTAGTCGACTGGTTAACGTTGTCGCTTGCGGAGTGGGAAACACGGGTTCGCGTCCCGGCTGTGGCGACGGTCTCCCAGACTGCCCCCCGAATTCGCTACAATACATAATGTATATATTACTCTCCAGCATCCCGCGACCCTAACTTGGATAAAACGGCATGGATAATGGAGGGATGGATTATATATATATAGTGTATGAATAGAAAACAAAAAATACAGCCCAGGGGGCAGTGATGTAGGTGATTTTCTTGTTGATGGCAAGAGGAGGAAGACTGGGAGAGAAGAGACGGCGCTGTCAGGATTTGTTTTCAGTGTAGTTTATTTGCTTTGCGGTAAGCATTCATTATGACTGCTGATCTGGCTTTGCTTATGAAATTATGCGATGAACACAGCACACGACTGAAATGAGAACTCATTTAGCCTCGATGACTATAATTCAGCCATGGTAACATTTTGGCAATGGATAGTTCTGTCATGGAGAATCTGACTACAGCTGAATACCAACAAGATTATAGTAATAGGTGACATCCCAATAATCTACATTTGATATTAAGGCCCAGTTACCTAAAAAAACAAAACACAGAATAACAGAATAACGCTTAAAAGGTGATATGTATGGATTTATCGTTGAAAGAAACGTCTTGACGCATGCTCAGTAATCCAGGTAAGGAAATCAAAGAGCATTGCATCAGTTCATCTGGTCACGTTTATTAAGAGAGAACTGCGTCATCACTCCTCTAAGTGACCTCTTCAGTCTCAACTGACTGCAGGTACTATCCCCACCCTTAGAAACAATACAGTGGCATGACGACCCAAACCAACGATCGGTTTCATATGCAAATTACCGTGACCATTAATTAGTGTTTTAATGGCCAATTGGCCATGTGTACTATTCACAGAGGATTGGGGAATGTTTCCATCACGGCATGTAAAATGATTGACAGATATAGTCTACCCCCCCCCCGCGTATTGTTGCGTTTTGGCCGTTTGTTCACAAAACAACGGCGTTTCGGCGGCCTGAAAACGCAAAAATTTGAAACCAGGTTCCAGAGTGAAATCTGTTGAAAACGCAACTCCAGCGTCGCCGTGTAAACTAAACCCTGTGGTGACCCACATCTATATAACTAGAGACATTCACCTAAGAGAGAATGCACTTCCGCTTCCGGTCCAGAGAGTTCAGTGTCGTTGTCGAATATATGACATGTAAAGTTGGAGCTAGTAAACTACCTCGACTACGTCTACTCTCACGTCTCCTGTCTCGGTGTTTTCTAACTCCACATTGGTGACCCCGACGTGATCGAACTACTAATACGAGTATGTTTGACAACGACGACGCCGGTGCTAACAACATGGCTATTGCTAACGCTAGCATTTACACCGCTACTGTGAAGCTACCCGACTTTTGGCAGCATAATCCACGGCCGTGGTTTCAACATGTGGAAGCCCAGTTCCAGCCGAGAGGGATAACGCAGGATGCAACGCAGTACTTCCACGTAGTGGCGGCGTTAGACGCATCGACAACGGCGCGAGCAATGACGCTGTTGGAAGCTCCGCCAGCTGCTGGCAAGTACGATGCTATAAAGACATTCCTCCTGAAACTATTTGAACTGTCGGAGCTGGAGAAGGCAGACCGTTTACTGTCCCCGAATGGCCTCGGCGACGGCAAACCGTCTGAGTTAATGGAAAAAATGCTGTCTGTGCTGGGATCGGCTGATCCGGCCTTTCTTTTCACACACATTTTTCTGAGGCAGCTCCCCGCACCTGTACGCACAGCACTGGCCAGTTCTCCTCTCGCCGCCTCCAAGGACTACCGTTCTCTGGCTGCTGAAGCAGACAGGGTTTTCCTGGCCAACCGGCAACAGTTTGTGCATGCCCTGCTACCCCACCAGACCGCCCCACCACCACCTGTGTACGACTATATGGACACCGCGGCTGCGGTGACAGCCCGCCGCCAACCTGACGACGGGCTCTGTTATTACCATGCCAGGTTTGGGGCAAAAGCAAAACGGTGTCGCAAACCCTGCAGTTACAGGGTTCAGGGAAACGCCAAGGCCGGCGCTTGTTAACGGCTATGGGCGCCGGCCGTGACTGCAAGCTGTTGTTCATCAGAGACTCCTTGTCGGGCCGGCGGCTGCTGGTTGACTCTGGCGCTCAACGCAGCATACTACCAGCACAAGCTGTGGACACGATGACCGACAGTCACGGCCCCCAGATGGACGCCGCCAACGGCACGTCCATTCGGACGTACGGTATCAGACATGTGGACGTGTGTTTTGGCGGCCGACGTTTCGGCTGGGACTTTGTGATGGCTGCTGTATCCACCCCGCTCCTAGGTGCGGATTTCCTCTGTGCTTTCAACCTGCTGGTGGATGTTAAAAACTGTCGCGTGATTGATGCCGTCTCTTTTGCGTCATACCCCTGCACGCTTGGGGGCGCTGGAGCGCTGTGCCTCGCTAACACACTCTCCACCGGGGATCCATACCAACGCCTGCTCGCAAATTTCCCCGAGCTGACCACACCCACCTTCTCCTCGGCGGTGGCCAAGCACGGCGTGGAACATCATATCACCACAGTGGGGCCCCCAGTTTACGCCCGGGCCCGACGCCTCGACTCGGCCAAGCTCGCAATAGCCAGGGAGGAGTTTTCGACTATGGAGCGCCTCGGCATTGTCCGCCGTTCTGACAGCCCGTGGGCTTCCCCTCTTCACATGGTTACTAAGGCCAACGGGGGTTGGCGCCCGTGCGGGGACTACCGTCGCCTAAACAATGCCACGACCCCCGACCGGTACCCCATACCGCACATACAAGATTTCTCTACCCACCTGGCGGGCGCTGCCATCTATTCCAAAATCGACTTAGTGCGGGGGTATCACCAAGTGCCGGTCCACCCACTGGATGTCCCAAAAACGGCTGTCATCACACCCTTTGGGCTCTTTGAGTTTTTATGTATGCCTTTCGGCCTTAAAGGGGCGGCGCAGACGTTTCAGCGCCTTATGGATTCTGTGCTCCGTGACATGCCATTTTTGTTTGTGTACTTAGACGACATCCTCGTGGCCAGCGCGTCGGCGGAGGAACACATGACGCACCTCAGACAGCTGTTTGACAGGCTCAGCGAACACGGCCTCATCATCAACCCAGCTAAGTGTCAGTTCGGGGAGTCGTCCATCACCTTCCTCGGGCACCACATCACTCCACAGGGGGCCGTTCCCCTCCCTGCCAGGGTTGAGGCTGTCACCATGTTCCCCCGCCCCCGCACTGTACAGTCGCTGCAGGAATTCCTGGGCATGGTGAACTTTTATAACCGTTTCCTGCCCCGTGCCGCCCACATCATGCGTCCCCTGTATGAGGCCCTGCGGGGTAAGAAGTCTAAGGACGAGCTGCACTGGTCTTCGGGGATGGACGAGGCTTTTGTGGCCGCCAAGACCGCGCTGGCCAACGCTGCGCTGCTAGCTCACCCGTCGCCTGCCGCCCCCATAGCCCTTACAACGGATGCCTCCGACTACGCCGTGGGGGCCGTGTGTGAGCAGTGGGTGGGGGGGGCTGGCAGCCGTTGGCGTTCTTCAGTAAACAACTCCGTGAGAGCGAGCGCAAATACAGCACCTTTGATAGGGAACTACTGGGTCTCTTCCTCGCAACCAGACACTTTAGGTTCCTATTGGAGGGCCGACAGTTCACCGCTTTCGTGGACCACAAACCGCTGACGTTCTGTATGGCCAAAACCTCAGAACCGTGGTCTGGGCGTCAGCAGCGTCATCTCGCGGCGGTTTCCGAGTTTACCACGGACATACAACACGTGTCGGGCAAGGATAACTCCGTCGCCGACTGCCTTTCACGGGCGGTTGTTAACGCCGTTCACTTGGGACTCGACTACGCCGCTATGGCAGCGGACCAAGCCAAGGACGCGACCGTTCAAGACTACCGGTCGACCCCTACGGCGCTACGGCTGGAGGACGTGACGTTCGACGCGGCCAACACCACCCTCCTCTGTGACATCTCCACCGGTCAACCGCGCCCCCTGGTGCCTACTTCCTGGCGGCGCCGAGTTTTCGACACCGTCCACGGCCTTTCCCACCCGGGAGTGAAGGCCTCGACCAAATTGGTGAGCGTCAAGTTTGTTTGGCCTGGGCTCCGTAAGGATGTTAGAGCCTGGGCCGGCTCTTGTGTGGCGTGCCAACGCGCCAAGGTGCACCGCCATACCAAGGCCCCTTTGGCGCCGTTTGTGGTTCCAGAGAGGCGGTTTGACCACGTCAATGTTGACCTGGTGGGTCCCCTGCCCCCCTCCCGTGGTTATACGTTCCTCCTCACTATTGTGGACAGGGCCACCAGGTGGCCAGAGGCTATTCCCTTGTCCTCCACGACGGCAGCAGAGGTAGCACGGGCGTTCATCGGCTGCTGGGTGGCCCGTTTCGGCACACCGGGTGACATCATGAGCGACCGGGGCTCCCAGTTTACCTCGGAGCTCTGGACGGCGGTCGCTGAGCACCTGGGGATGAAGATCCACCGCACTACGGCGTACAACCCGCAGAGCAACGGACTTTGTGAGCGGTTCCATCGGGACATGAAAGCCGCTCTGCGGGCAAGCCTCACTGGCTGCGACTGGATGGACCGGCTCCCATGGGTCATGCTCGGCCTGCGTTCGGCCCCGAAGGAAGACCTCCAGACCTCCTCCGCTGAGCTGGTGTATGGCCAGCCCCTGCGAGTTCCGGGGGAGTTTCTTCCGGATGCTACGACTCCCTGGTCGGCCGCCTCTCACCTCAGTGCGTCCCGGAGCGCTGCCGGTGCCTTCGCTCCCGTTCCGATGTCTCAACACTGCCTCCCCCGGTCCTACGTCCCCAAGGATCTGCCATCGGCGAGGTACGTCTTCATTAGGCACGACAGCCATCGGTCCCCGCTGCAGCCCCCATACGACGGGCCCTTCCGCGTCCTGGAGGCGGGGGATAAGAACTTTGTGGTGGACATGGGGGGCAGGCCGGAGCGGGTCGCTATAGACCGTCTCAAGCCTGCTCACTTGGACATTGGGGAGCCAATGCAATTGGCCCTACCCCCGCGGCGGGGACGCCCTCCTAGGTCGGCCCCGGCACCTGCCTCTGTTCCTGCTTCGGCCCCGCCTATGGCCCGGGTTTCGGCCCCATCTGTTTCCCCTCCTGTGAAGCGCAGCCGTTATGGCCGCAGGGTCCACCCCCCGACTCGTCACTTGTTTTCCCCGTGACTTTGCACTATGTCATTGACTGTTCTGTTGTAGAGTCTATTTTTATGTTCATGAGTTGCGCTTTTGCTGTTTTGCATTGTTTTGTGTAGGTGAATTCTGGGGGGGCCTGTGTGGTGACCCACATCTATATAACTAGAGACATTCACCTAAGAGAGAATGCACTTCCGCTTCCGGTCCAGAGAGTTCAGTGTCGTTGTCGAATATATGACATGTAAAGTTGGAGCTAGTAAACTACCTCGACTACGTCTACTCTCACGTCTCCTGTCTCGTTGTTTTCTAACTCCACAACCCCAATTTATGCTCCAAATGTCGACATAAGAAAATGTGTCGTGTACACGACAGCCCCGGGAGACACAAAAAGTGTCTCTCATGACGTCAAAATTGTCGAGAGACATCTGTCTGCTAGCCGACATTTGGAGTAACAAAACCGGTTCCTGTGAAATGGTGACGTCACGGTTCCACTTCGCACATGCGTATTACGTTTTCAGTCTATTCCGTTGTCTACCAACACGAGATCGCTGGGTCGAATCCCCGTGTTGCCTCCGGCTTGGTCGGGCGCCCCTACAGACACAATTGGCCGTGTCTGCGGGTGGGAAGTCGGATGTCTGTATTTGTCCTGGTCGCTGCACTAGCGCCTCCTCTGGTCGGTTGGGGCGCTCCCCGGATCGGCAGAGAGGGGATGGAGCAGCGACCGGGATGGCTCGGAGTAATTTGCCAGATACAATTGGGGAGAAAAAAGGGGGAAAGTTGGGGGGGGGGGATTACGGTTTCAGCCAAATAGCCATGTACAAGTAAGAGGAGAACGGAGAAGAGAATGGCGGATTACCGAGCTGCATTTGTGGCGTTATCTCTGCTAAACTCATTAACGCTCTCCAGCGAAGTGAGGGTTTGCTGCACCATTACTGTGATCAGCGGAGACGCGTTATTCACATGCGCCAAATCCTCAATCCGCCTCTACGTTGACGGAGGGCAGCCAGAAGAAAGCGTTTGTGCGCAGGCGCGTGGTGTCGCTTCCGGTACAAAGTTTCACCGCCATCTACTGGCCTGGCATGCGTACTACAGCGCTTTCACTCGGCACTCACTCTTCTTTTTTTTTTTGGCGGATCCGTGTGCACGAGGATCGTATTCAAAACGATGTCGTCGGAACGCGGAACTTCTTTTAAAACGCCAAGGAAAACCTTTTCCGTTTTTAGCAAGACCGTGGTCGTGTAAACGTAACATAAGAGTACATCTGTCACCATCTCGCCATGCCGTGATTGCAACTATGCCCCAATCCTCTGTGAATAGTACACAGGGCCGTTGAAACTCTAGTTAATGGTCACACCCATACTTGCATAAGAAACTGGTCGTTGGTTTCAGTCGTTATGCAGCTGTATTGTTTATAAGGTTGGGGACACCTGCAGTCAGTTGAGACTGAAGAGGTCACGTGAAAGATATATGAGAATATCTGCATTTCCTAAATCTGTCAACATTGCACCCCTGCTGGCTGAGCTTTACCATAGACGGGCAGTCCCAAGTGGCCATGAGTCCAAGTACATTTGTCCACAGACATGTTAATTGTATGCAAAAAACATGTTGACATGTTGGAACTGACCGCTGCCCATTTCTTGTCTGTGCAAGTCGCACAGACCCCCAAACAAATCACACACACATGTCCTGTTTCTGAGCATTTTTACAGATGACCACTACTCTGCCATGTTGGATGGAAAAACCCTGCATCACAATTTGGAATCTTTTTAAAGGAATCAATGAGGCGTACAAAAACAAATCCTCTTTCACGGGGAAGTGTCACCATCGGGCAATTAGCTGCTCCATGGAAACCTCAGCAAAGTTTGCTAAGTGGATATCTATGTCGGCGAGTATTTTCATCCCTCTGCTGCTCCTAATGAAATACAGGTGAGCAGATCTTAGCTGTACCTGCAAGGCAAGTACTGTTTCACCCTGAGGACACAAGCGAAACCCTAGTTGCTGCTTTATTTGATTAGCTACCAGTCTTTCGTGTGAGGATTATGATGGTAGAAGTAAACACATTATTGCTTTTTGCACCGAGAAGCAAAGGGGATGCGGTAAAAGAGTCACCATCAAAATTAAGAAATACATCCATTATATATACCTACTTAATTCAGTTCAGGGTTGTGAGGTGTTGGGGTCTATCCCAGCAGGGTTTTGGCAGAAGGCGGGGAGAGACCCCGGACAGGTCACCAGTCCATTACAGGAGATGCACACAAACAGTCACTCACAGCTATGGGCAATGAAAACTCACATATTACTAACATGCAACATGCATATCTCTGGACTGTGGAGGGAAACCCATGCAAACATGGGGAGAACATGCAAACTCCACACAGATGGGCAGGAATTGAACCATGGACCCACTTGCTGTGAGGTCACAGTGGTGACGACTAATCCGTTCCCATGATGAAGAATCATAATCTCCAAATCTGTTTCGCCAGTAAAAAACTGTGGCAAAATTGAGACAAAAATGCCACGGGCCATGGCTTCATTTCTATCGAGTAATATACTGAATTTGTACATTTAGTGACTGACAGGGTACCACAATTACACAGTTTTAGCTCAACTGAGATTAGTTAAATGCATTACCATACTAGACCTTCCTACTAGAAACCACAAGACACTCTTGTCACTTTAAGTCCTCTCTACGGAGGTCTTAATCTGTGTGTGGTAGTCTTTACAAGAACATTTCACCCAACACAATGACAAAGACATCAGGCATTACGCGCCCGGATTTGAGAAAACCTAAATTGGAAATTCAAAGAATGACTGTGACAAGTGAGGGACAGCAATCAAATGACTCCTATGGCTGATTATCCACACGTGCTTGGCGGTTTTTTCTTCCCCCTCTATGTTTTCAAAAATCATTTTATGCCCCTCTGGCAGGGGCGTTTCCAGAATTTGAGGACATTCGGGGCTTAGCCCGGACTTCTGTAGGGGGGTCCGGGGGATCCTCGCCCTGATTTTTCTTTTTTTGGCTAAACAAGCTATATTTTGATACTTTTTTATGCACTCTGGCGCCGTATTAGGGGTCCCAGCAGCGAAGCTGCTGGAACCCTATCGTATTTGTTAGGATTATTATTATTTTTCTCTGCTAAAAGTGTGTGAGGCTCAGCAACCGTAAGTCCTAGACCAACCAACTTTGGTACGTGGATTCCTATGGCCCCCCACTACTCAGGCACCACATATCACCTATGTCAGCCAGATGGTGGCGCTATAACAAAGGGTCAAGCGTAAAAGGCTATAATTCCCACACCATAAGTCAGATCAACACAGAACTGCACAAACTTATGCATCTGAATGTGTTCTACAACTTTGTTATTGGGAACACATATGTCAGCCACATAGTTTGCCCGCCATTTTGACTTGTATTAGTTTGGGCGCGGTTTCTCAGCTAAAAGTGTCTGAGGCTCAGCAACCATAAGTCTTAGACCAACCAAATTTGGTAGGTGCATTCATACGGCCCCCCGCTACTCTGGCACTACAAATCACCCATGTCAGCCAGATGGTGGCGCTATAAAAAAGGGTCATGCGTAAAAGGCCATAACTCCCACAGCATAAGTCAGAGCAACACAAAACTTAATCGACCCATGCATCTCAATGTGCTCAACAACTTTACCATTGGGACCATCTATGTCAGTCATATAGTTTGCCCGCTATTTTGACTTATTTGGTGTGGAAGCGCTGCAGCTCTACATACCACACGCCAGGACACCTGGGTATAACGACATACTTTTTCTTTTTACGGCAGTCGGCTAGGACGCAAGAAATCAGACACCGTCTGGTCCAGTTTTGGAAACTCTGTCACATGTTTCTGAAGCAATGGAAGTATTACGACATTTTAAAAAATTACGGTAATCGTCTAGGACACAGGCGACCCAAGTAATCCGACATTGTCATATCTAGTTGGAAACTCGGGTAGGCTACTGTTTCTGAAGCAAGATTCTTCAGTCTTTATTACATTACCAACAGCGGTTTAGTCTCATGTTGAAACGGTAGTCTATTACAGGCTAGGTGTATGAAAGGCCCCTACGTATCATAGCGTTAATTATTTACGTTGGGTGAAGGTATATGATCATGAGGACAAAACCATTCAAATTGCTCCATAGGGGGCGCAACAGTGCCAATGCTTGGACCCCTCCCAACGCCGCTTGCGGCTTTAATTGTACTTGTACCTGAAGTGCATTTAGATTTAAATCAATATGATAATTAACTTTTGTTTGTGCCTATAGTAAAATGAATGAGTCGTTAGCGGTTTAGTTTGTTTCATGGAAATGTAATGTATTTATGAGAAAACCCCCTGCTACAGGACAATAACAGCTTGCTGTGAGATCAGACGCGTACTATGGTCCACTAGCTAAACGGCACCTACAATCATGATGAAGAGAACTTCTCTTCATCATGATTGTAGGTGCCGAATCCAATTCATATCACAAATCAACAGGTAGCTTCAACCATTATTGAGAAGTTGCTACGTAGGCTAGATTCTTACCCTTCCTTCTTTTTTGGGAAACCCCAGAAAGGTTGAGTTGTTTTTTTTGTTTTTCCCTGCATTGCTCCGCCATTTCTCCTCTACTCGTCTCTTCCCGCTTTAACTTGTGGCACGTCACTCAGCGCTGACCATCAGACCCTCCCACACATGCGCGGCGCGCACGCGCGCACACAAACACGCGGAGTTAGTTTAGAGACCTGCGTTTATTTGGACAGGCTGTTATGTTACGAACACTACCGGACATTCACACACGTTACGTTATGTTGGTCGGGCTTCTCATGGGCTTGAATGTAGAAATGATGTTCGGGGCTGCACTCAAAACGTTCGGTGGCTTTAATGACCCGGCGACGCCGAGGCTAATAGGAACCAATCGAGCCGCGGGACGGCTGCAGCTTTCCGGAAGTTCGGTGAGTATCCCTCCGCGGGCTGGCCCCTCGGAGCCTCCTCCTAACGCCGCATCCACGCTGGCGAATAGCGAAGCAGTCGAGTACGGGGACAGGGTCTTGACAGATTCTGGATCTTCTGCAAAGTTCCCACTCTAACCGTGCCGCCGCCGTCCTCTGACACCGAAACAATAGAGTTGTCAGCTTAGTTACGAAAAGGAAAAAAAAGAAAGAAAGAGACAAGCTAAATTGATCCCTCAACTCCTCCCTGTAATAGAAAGATCTAAAATGTCGCATTGGGAAAAGAGAGCGGGAGGGCGGAAGAGAGAGAGGGAGAGAGGAAGGGAGAGCTCAAGAAAGGGGGACTGATTAAATTGTCTTCATTTACTTAACTGGATGCTAATATTTCAATTAGCACAACCGGAGGCAGTGACACTGTAGGGTTAAAAATGGAACAAGAGGAGAATTAGTCCAACTGATTAATAGTAAGAAATGAAGACTTCCGCACACACAGGAGACAACCCTCTGGCGCTGTTCATCACCGTCGCCACCCTCCCTCCATTCACGTCACTCAATTTAGTGCTAAAAAAGGCTCCCCATCAAGGCCCCGTGCGCAGCCGTAGACCAGGTCAGGTTTTTGTCTTGCACAGACACTGTGTAAAGTAGAATTGGTGGTGGTGGTGGTGGGGGGGGAACTGGAGCTGAACTTGACAGAAAACACATTTGAGACTTCCTCTCTCCCCTCCTCTGCCTTTTCCCATTACCATAAACCCACTCACTCATGATAACCATTAATGTGGCGTCTTATTAAAAACCTATCAATACAGCCGCTGCCAGCGCACTAATGGCCAAGAATTCCTCTCAGTTAAATCTCGACTTTAGTCTCCACTCCGGACTAATGAGAGCCATCGCTCAGCATCTCTTTGGGCTAAATCACCTTTATTTGTATCTGCCTTCTCGTGCTGTTGGCGATTTATAGAACCGCGCGCGACGGGAGATGCATTACAGCGAGGCCCGGGGGCTGGACGTGGTGTAATGGTGTTGGTGGTGACGGGGTGTGGGTGTGGAAGTAGGACAAGCGAGGGTAAGTTTTTCAGGGAGATACAGAGAGCGAGGCCGTGTTTACCTAGGCCTCGCTATGTTGTGCTAGGGGCCATGGTGAGCCGTTAATTGTTTTATGTTGGAGCTCTGACAATAAAACGGAGCCCCGTCGCTGCTGCCATCGCCGCTGCAGCCTTGTTGTCTGGGAAAGTTGATCTCTGGAGCCGAGTCATGCCGAGGGCACGTTTGATGAAGGAGCGCTGCAGGAGAGTGCCCTTCCAGCTCAGGGGAGGAATTGAACACTGCTCTATCAATCTGGGCATTTTACAGCCGGGGCCTCCCCAGCCGTGAGAACTGTGGAGGAGTGTTTACACTTGTGTTTGCTGTCCGGGACCAAAAGCAAACAGCGTGTGTGCAGGGTTTGGGTTGCACAACCGCAGCCCTCGTTCCTGGGTGACCTTGCTGCATTGCAAAGGAGGGAAAATGGGGTCCCCCCCCCTCCCCGCTTTCAAATCAGTAATTGCTGACAGTATATTTAGTGCTATACAAACACACTGCCATGGTGTAGCACACCTGCATTGGATTTACAGTATAGTGCAGTGCACCACTGCAGCGTGCATGCTCCGAAGAGCTGCAAATCATTGCGTTCACGTCCTCTACATGTCACTTTACTCAGGTGTATGTACGAGAACCTCTTTGTGTAGCTAGAAGACAAGGACTTATGAAATGCGAGTATACCTGTGAAAACACTGATAATATAATACACCTGGTGATGTGCGGACAAATGTGCTGTAAAATGTTGTGCGTGAGGTTTTTGTGTTTTTTTGTGTTTTTTTTTGTGGTGTAACATGTTGTTCTAAACCCCAATTTACCGTGGGAAGATTTGCCAAACACATAAGCCCTGTTTCATCAACACCCCTGCTTCACACTCATTCCACTACACATATTCACACTTGGGAGCTGCCATGCAAAACCACTGGCTTTACCACAGAGCGGCTCCAGTGGAGCTGGTGGGGGTGGAGCACCTTGGTGAAGGACACCTTGATATGAGCTGAGGGACGGAAGAACGACCCCCCCCACCATCACCACCACCACCACCAGACTTCTCCCACCCTGATATTTCCAGCTGGTCAAGTGTTTTGAAACAGCACATGTTTCTTCAGCAGCCTGCCTCTGTAATCTCTCCGCTGCTGCTGTCAGGGTAGCACTCCTCAGCACTCCGCTGATTTGATAGATAGCATCAGTCAATCGGGTTTTGTCCCTAAAACCTCGTTTTTAGCAGCGCATATTAACTCCAACCGTGCGATTGCTGTCATGTTAACGTCGAAAATAGTAAATATTGCACTTTGAACCACACTTTAATTTCTTTGCAGTTTTTTCCTCTTTTCTTTCCTCTTTGAAACCTTTTTTATATTATTCTGTATTTCTTATTTGATGCCTTATTATGCACTACATAAAGTAATTTGAAATGCATCTGTGTATGAAACGTGTGGTGCAAATAAAATGTAATGTTAACTTAGTGGGAGGGGACGTTTTTTTTTTTAATCCTGCATACCTTCAAAGTGTTTTATAGGGTACTATCTTTTAACCATTACCTTGTTTAATGCCGGGGGTGCATCATTCAGGAAGTGGCTCAAACTAATGTGAGATGACGTTTCAACTGAAACTTGTGTCAATAATAACAAGGTATTGTTATTTTGTAACGACCACGGATGAATAGACTCGCTAGCTCTTGGCTAACGGGTCGGACTCGCCCGTGGTGCGAAAGACGCGGGTTCGCGTCCCGGCTGCGACGGTCCCCGGACCCCCCCCCCCTGAATTCGCGACATTGGCGTCGGAAGTGGGCTGGTGAGACGCTAGGCCATCTGAAGCGTGAGGGAGCTGATTTGCTGGAGCGCGGGGATAAACCTTTCACCGGCGTTATGCCGTGACAGCTGTCATTCACACGTTCAAATTCTTCTTTAAGAAGATGGCATCACATGGTATCGCATGTGTTATAACCGCCATATTTTCATTCGGAATACACCACACTAAGGCCACGTGGTAACTTTAATAATTTATTTAAAATGTAATAACAATAACTTATTTCACCAGTCGACACTGGCCTGTTGGTGAAAATGGAGGCGTGGGTTTGATCCCACTTCTGACACCACGTCTTGTACTATATAGTACTTATATTAGTAAAGAATGGACCGGAGACCAAGGCGTAACGTTGACCTTTTACTAGGCATATCTTCAAGCCTCCACACTCGCGCATGCGCGCTCATTACATATCAAAACCCGCTCACTACAGACACGTCTGTCGTGTTGGCCGAGGTGGCGTTTTGGAACCCGCGAGCAGCATAGCCTACAAAACCGTAGTTTTTCTGTCAGCGAAGAAGAGTTGGTTGTCGACGTAACTCACGGGGGGGGGGGCAAAATGCTGCCACACCGGTGACTTCAGGGAAGCGGCAGGATTTTCCAGTTCTGTTGTTTCGCCGCCATCTCTGTGACGTAATTTAGATGTCGCTCCATTAATGTTAGCCACTAGAGGTCACTGTGAGCCTGCGACCAGCATACGTGTCGCGGTGACGCAAGGATTTCTGGGTAACGTCAGCGGGTCGTGTTACGTTCTGGAACCGACAGTAGCGAGGCGCTACGTGTTAGTCTGTTGTGAAGCACGATGAGTAGTGGAGTTCAGCAGCACGAGTTGGCGGATCCCTGCCCATCTCCGACCCCGGCAGCGGACACGGTGACTCGGAAGGGGAACTGCGGGCTACCGGTAAGCTAGCTGTGTAGCTGTGTCGTCTTCTAAGTTATGTTTTCGTTTTTCCTTCTGCGCGCCCAAGTAGGCCGGAGTGGAGAGAGGGGGGGGGGGATACCGGGAGCATCGACGGTCCTGCTTTGGATTTCGAAGTTCGAAATCGACAGCTCATTTCGATCGATCTTCGATTTAGAATCGAAATCGCGACACCCCTAATTAGCAGCGTCAGTTAGCGCTACTACTCGTTTGTACGTGATCTCTGAGATCCGGAGCGGAGCCCTTCGCGCCTGGAAGTTGGAAATATCAAGCAGGAGCTTCCCAAATCTAGTTTTCTCTGGAATGAAGCAGAAATATCTCAGAAAGAACATTCATGTTCGAAATTCATTTAAGTAATCAGCTGCATACGGGATACAAGTTTCACGTTCAATAGCTACCTGGTTTCTTTGATCTGGCACATTTATCTGTTGACAGCTGTGATTAATTTTCCAATATAACGCAGCTTGGCAACATCTCCTATTGGTCCCTACTTTAAATAATAATTAGCCAACAGTTTTAAATATGGCTAAGGAGAGATCTTGAATGTTTTAGGATCTAGTTTATTGCAAAAAGAGCATCCTTCAGAACAATATAAATTCCGATAGCTCGTCAAAATTATGTAAGGCAAATAAAAGTGCATCTTGTGCATTCATGACTGGTGGCTCTATGTATGCCATCTCTCCAAACCTCACCCGAGCTGTGACGTCATTTCTGCGTATCTTGTCCTGTCGTCGGTTAAAGCGTCATAAATCTGCCATCAAACAAAACCACAGCCTTTTCTGCCGTAATCACCGTCGTCTTCATCATCACCCTTATTGCTGGTGTCATCATCCACGTCCATCACACTGACAGAGAAGCTCACAGAAGCAACCGCAATGTAGAGGCCTAACACCAAGCAGTCACAACTTGAGTAAAACTGCACAACACAGAGTTATTTCACTAGAGGTCTACATCCCAGAGCAGCGGTTCTCTTTGAAATGCCCCCTACTGTCACCTTTGTCAATAAGTAAAAAGCTAAACAACCAGGGTAATACATGACAAAGGCTCTAGCTGGCAGCAAAGGTAACCAAGGGCACACTGCCATTTAATATTTATGATGCAAGTCGAACGATTGAAATCACCTATTCATTAGTGCCAGTATGTGGCTATACATCCGTAAGCGTGCGCTGGGGAAGTGGAGTATAAGGGAGATGTATGTCTGGGAATTTGATATCCTTGTAATAACAATCACCAAACAAGTCACATAACAGTTTTTGTGTTATAGCCATCGTAATCATTGTCAGTCTGGGAGGCGCTTCTGCCTTAACCACCAGAGAAGCCTGCCTGCCAAGAGTGCTGGTAATATAAATGCACTTTGAAGAATGGAGGGGATGGCATGCTCCTGGATGGAAGCCAACTATGTACACATCCAAAGCTGCAGAAATCACAGCCCCGCTGACTCAGATGATGGCACTATCTTGCTCCCTTCGTTTCCTCCCCCCCCCGTTTTTTTCTTTTCTTGACACACCTATACCATGCAAGTACAAGTAGGGCGTACATTATTTAAACGTTACCGACAAATTATGCCACTCAGCTTTAAAAAAAAAATTAAATCCAAGTCATCGAAATAGGAGTATGTCTTATTTCAAAGGACATACTTTATTTATTTATTTGTTTTTACTCCACACCACAAATCCTCTCTCAAATTGCAGCTGGGTGTCAAATGCTGCATGCACTGGGGGGCAGCATTGCTGTATCGTTGGGGTGGGGAGGGAGGTGGTGGTGGTGGTGGTGGGGGGGTAACCTAAATTATCCAAGCTGGCTATAGGTAGTAGCTCCAGCTAATTTAGCGATCCATCCGTCACAACACGTTAGGGCTGCTGCAGGTGTGAATAAAAAAAAAAGGGGGGGGGGAGAGATCTGTCTGCTAACAGACTGGGCTGATGTTGTCATCTGCCCCACTGAGATGTGTCTGTAAGTAGCCTCCCCGGTTTGTCCTTCGAGTGCAACAGAGCACTCGTAAGAGAGTTTGATTCATTAATGCATAACAAATGGATGAGAGTGTGAGCGCTCCTAGCAACAGTAACAGGCACTCATTAACGCTGATGTGGGCAGTCTGCTTACAAAGAGGGAGGAGAGAGTAAGATGAGTTCAAACCTGAGACAGGTCTCCTCCTAATATAAAGCTAATGATAGACTTTGTGACAAGTGCGGAGGCATAATAAGTAAGCAGGTAGTTCTTTAATAAGCATCTCAGCCTTATTTAAAAGTGAAAGGCGTTGAGCAACGGTAATATTTCACTGTATAAACACTGCCTGATCCTTCTCCTTAGCCCCCCCCCTCCTACTCTTCTTCTTTGGTGCCTCACAAAACATCATACTATCATTCAGCAGCAGACTTTGTGGTTGTATTTTCCATGCTCAGCCCAGATCATTGTTAAGAGAAACATGACTTTCAATAATTCTGCCATCTACTCGTACAAGGTTTTCTTGGTTATGTGGAGGGGAAAAAAGACACTAAGGGAAGGGCAGGGAGTGCTTTGCGACATTCAGATGGCACATGATGAGCTTTATCGCCCTTAAAAGATGGAAGGCTATTCCCAGATGGATGTTTTTGGGCGCTGCATTCGGATGAGACCGACCGGAATGTTTCCTGCGAGTGTCGTTGCGCCCACTAAATGTCACAGATGTTGACGATATATGGTCCTCGTGCAGAGCTGCACTAAAGCAAAAACCGCTGAGAATTTACTCGACATCAGGGGCAAATTGACTGTCAAAAGAATGATAATTGTCATTTACCATCATTATCCTTACAAATTACCGCTCTGGATTTATGTTCAAAGACAGATATGGGTTTGCTTGCTGTGTGTGCATGTGTGTGTGTGTGTGTGTGTGTGTGTGTGTGTCTGTTTGCCCCTCTGTCTGTAAGTGCACACTTTGGTATCCCTGTGCATGTTTGGCCGTGTCATAGCAGTGCAACACTCGCATCCAGCTCACATCGCTCCTGGTTTGTATCCCTCCGACTGCAGGTCACAAAGTGACATTGTGCTTTTATGGCTGCTCTCCATGGTGCTTCACATAAGCCCTAAAATGACTAAATCCCTCAGCCAGTGTCCCTGACCCCCAGCATCCCTCTTGGTGCTGCAGCATCCATACTCTTTGATGTGACCCTGAGTCGGAGGCGGTCGTCGGCTTCCATTCCAGGGACCGGCACAGCCTACGTGTTCACAGTCCTAGAGGTCTGCAGAAGCTCCGCAGCCGGCTGGCTGTTTGAGTCTGTCTGGTTCGCTCTTCTTTTCTCTAACACTGAACTGGGAAGACTTATGAGAGCTCTAACCTTGAAAAAGCTCTCCCTGTTCATCTTCTGTTTGAGCAAGGACTAAAAAAACAAAAAAAAAACAAAAAAAACCAATACAAAAACAGCTCAAGAAAATTGTCATGAGAAAATGTCCAGCTGCCACCCACGGTCCTTAAGAAATGCGTTCATCTTGCCTCTTCAAGCAGAGCAAGGCGATAAGATTATGTATCTTGCAGGTGAAAGTGCGTTTAAAATGGACTAGTTGACCTACGTGTATGCTATTTTCAACACACACACAAGCCAAACTGCATATAACAGATTACATCGTAAATCCGACACGAGGAAACCGATAGCAAATCTTTCAAAAGTGAACTGCCATTTAGGACGGGGCTTCGCATTAATGATGCATTCACAGGGGTGGGGTGTGTACTCACGATAACATCCATGCAAGCATATATATATATATATATATATATATAGAGCATGTGTAGTGTGTGTCCTACATGTGCCGTGTGTCCTAGACTCCCTGAGATTAAATTGCAGTCTACCAAGTGATTGAGGTTTCCAATCACATCTAATGCGTCTCCTAATACTCTCCTACTTGGGTCGGCCGGCTCGCACACGGAGCCCCACCGTGGCTAATACAGTCTGTCCCCGGAAAGCTTGGAAAGATACGAGACAGTAAATTTCAATACAAGGAAAATGCGCAATGATTTAATATGAGGAACAGTGCAATTATTGCTCTCCGGCATGTTATTACTCCCCACCCCCACCCCACCCAAGCTGATAATTGAATTTAATTATTCAGGGTCTGTCTCTTTATGTTTTCCTCATTTCCTTCCAAATTGATTACGTATGTACACCAGCCACCTCTTTATGCATCTCCATATCTGTTGGCACAGTGAAGTTCAGTGCAGTCACGTAAACGGAGGCTGATTTATTTATATATTGATTTTTATCTGCAGATTAAAAAAAAGAAAGTTATAAAGATTTATCTGCCTACCCTTCTTTTAGGGTCAAGGCAGGCTGGGGTTTATGACCCTGGTATACTTTGGATGAAAGTCAAACAACCTAAACAAGTTGGCAATTCATTGCAGGGGCAACGCAAACAAAAAATTTTTGTGTTCACACCCAGCAAGTCTGATGCAGTTTAAATGAGCTCTGGTGCATTGGCTTGTTTAGTCCGGTTTGTCTGGGCCCGGCGTGAATGATGTCATCCGAACTCCAACATGTCTTGAAAAGTTGGGTCTTGGCCCGCTTCCAAGCGAATTGAGGTGCGGTTTGTTTGTGGTGTGAACACCACCACCCAGGAAACGATGCAAAATTAATAGCAGGATTTTTGAAAATCATACCCTAGATGGGACATTCAAGATGGATAGGCATTATTACATTACATTATTTTTATTTCTCTTTTCCGTATTTTTTTTGCATGGGGCATCTCTGATGGTCTTACCACCAAAGAACACTTGTGGATATGAGTCACAGCTACCGAGCCATTGTCAGAACCTAAAAGCCGCTAACCGACGGAGGAGACAAATCCTCCTGATATGAAACCACGTCGAGGGAGAACTGTGTCTCTCCCCGAGCACATATGGGGTAAGTTTACTCAAGTCGGCATACTAAATACCACCCCGAAACACAAAGCCAAGAAGTCTTTGACTTTAGTTTGTTTGCAAACAAGAACACAGTGTGGCATTCGAGCAAAGCACAGTCGTGGGTGTCACTCTGTTGAGAACAGAACAATGCAGGATCATCGGTTTGTAATTGGTAGTAGGCCTCATATTAGCTGCACATTTTTAACTGAGTAGCTAACATTACATACTATGTACATCACGGCAGTGCCATTGGGCACAGTGGCCCAGTGGTTAGTGCTGTTGCCTCACAGCAAGAAGGTCCTGGGTTCGAACCCCGGGGCTGTCCAAACTTGGGGGTCATCCCAGGTCGTCCTCTATGTGGAGTTTGCATGTTCTCCCTGTGTCTGCGGTGGGTTTTCCCCGGGGGCTCCGGTTTCCCCCACCATCAAAAGAAACATGCATGTCAGGGTTAGTACTCCTGTCTGTGCCCCTGACCAAGGCAATTGGAGAAGAACTGGAGTTGGTCCCCGGGTGCAGCATGAAGGCAGCAGCCCGCTGCTCCTAGCTACACACATCACAGCTAGGATGGGTTAATTTGCAGTAACTGAATTTCCCCAAGGGGCTTAATGAAGGAAACTTAACTTAATTTTAAATCCTGTTTGGCTGCTGAATATTGACATTGTAAAGTAGATGCTTTTGCACTGGTCCAACAGAGCTAATGTTAGCTTGTCTGAATCATGTTTTTAGCTAACCGGCAACTCGGAAAAGCAAGCTGACACATCAGAAAAACTTGGAGACTGGTTCTTTTTAAGCATATTAAAGGTGATCGAGAACATCTTGCATCCTATCAATCTCTATCAATGGCTCTTCTGTGAAATCCTGCCTGAATAAAACAGCATGGGCAAGACCATGGTAGAATACGAGGGGCCAAGAGAGCGGTGGTGGTCCAAGAAAAAAAATCCCCCCCCCCCAATTTTCTTATCAGCAAGGATCATAATCTATAGCTCAAAATCTTTAATATCTTACAACTGCATATTGCATATATCTTTATATGCTCACTCATAAACATTTTTGGAGGGGTCCCAAACAGATCCACTGACTAAAGCAAATTTCAACCGGGCAATTGGATTTCTATGGACGGGCACTTATCATTATGAATTTTCTATGGAAACTCAAACTAATCTTGGTTCAAAGAGACAATTTTAATGAAGTGCCAATGTGGAAACTAATGTAATTAAATGAAGTTAAGTAGCTAATGCTGATGCACTGATCAATCCATCCACCCATCCATCCATCCATCAAGCACAGACAGTTAGCAAGAGCTACAGCATGAGAGATAGCAAGACAGTGTTTAGTAGCTTCCCCTATAAGCATGGCAGACAAGCTAAAATCAATAAAATAGACCCCCCCCCCATCTAACGACCTTCATGTCCACGCCACCAAACATAAATGAAGCCAGACCAAAACAGGTTATAAAAGCCATGCGGGTGCTGCAGGCACAGTGCTCCACTATATCAATGAAGACAATGCCAAACAGAACATCACTGAAACAGACAACACGCCCATGTAGGCAAAAAAAGAAAAAGGAGTTTGTTGACAAAAATAGCAACTCACCCTGCAGTTGAGCTTTCTCAGTGAACTTGTATATTGTGTTGCTTTTGGGAGTTCAGTTTTCTCATTAAACATCCTTCCATACGTTTATGAATTTGTCTCAGCTCTTTCTCAAAGGCTAATTTGGATGAGGTGTGCTTCGCCTTCATACGTCATGCCATGCCTTCATACGTCATGTCCTGCCTTCATACGTCATGCCATGCCTTCATATGTCATGCCATGCCAGTGTTTGTGAGTGAGTGAGTGAGTTCAGGAACCAGTAACATTTATTTGTCATTTAATTTCATGCACTTGCGTACATGAAATGGAATGAAATATCATTTCCCCCAGCCCACAGCAGTGCAACACAAAACAAAAACACATATCCAAACTACAAGAACACATATATCCAAACTACAAGAAACTACAAATCTACAAAAACACATAGTATAGCCAACATATATATGTGTATATATATACTGTCCAAGAGAGTGAACGCCAGCCAGGATGACTGTTGGAACTGCTGGTCTGCATGGGCTAGCAGTTAGCTTAGCCTGCCCCGCTTCCTTCCTGTTTGTGCGCAGCTCCGGGCAGGGCCATGGTTCTTGGGCCCACCAGACTCAGCAGACCACGGTCCCCCAGCTGATCCAACACCAGCTCTCCCAGCCAGACACCATCGACATATCTCCCCGCCGCCACCAGACCGCCCTCGGTGTTGTCGGAACAGCCTGACTGCATCGGCTAGCAGTTAGCTTAGCTTGCCCCGCTTCTGCGTCCTGTCAGACCGCCCTCAGAGTTACCTCTTTGGGCACAGCTCCAGGCAGGGCCGTGGTCCCTGGGCCCACAGGATGCAGCAGACCACGCTCTCCCAGCCCCCAAATGAAGACAACTTAGACGCCGACATGGACAAAGGCATGGACGGTACTGGGTGACGCTGCCATTTTCCCGCACCGTAGGCGGAGTTGGTTCATGAGGAGCTTCACATCTAAAAACACAATGTGAAACCCCGAGCAGACAAAATGGAAAATTCAACACGGTAGCTTTTTTCCCCAGTTGGTTCGGACCAAAGAACCGTACTACAGGTGTGAACACAGCTTTTCGAGTCACCCAGGGTTCACCTGAAGTATATATCTTTGGATGGTGGTGGGAAATTCAAAAGCCTGTTTGAAAATTTTAGGCAATCAGCAGATCAAACCCAGAACAGCGAGGTATGTGCGCTAACTGCAGGGCCACTCTGCCACCCCCAAAGTGTTAAATGGATTTGTCAAAGAACTGAGCACATCTCCTTTATCTGTCGGTAGAACCACGACCGAGGTGAAAATGAAACAGATGTGGATGCCATACGCAATAGAAACAGTGAAAATGTTCCCTCGCTCTCTCTCCTTTTTTTCTTTAATCTTTCCCTCTAAGTACTCGACCTCGATACAGAGGACTGAGTGATATTGACCTCGTTTTTTGTTTGTTTGGTGCAACCTTTCAGCTGGATTTGTCACAGATGACAAATGTATTATTTAGCACAGACTTGGCCATCCCAAACCTTGCATTTATAATGAAATGCAATTGGAGGTGTAAAGTAGGTGGGGTTGCGTAGCAAGCCGGCAAAAGACATGGTAGGAGATTTTCAGATAGCTGTGAAGCAGCTCAAGGGTATTCTATATGAGGCGCCAACCCCCTGAGATTTGCTGCGGACTCAAGCTGGGCGGCTGCAGAGATATTGCGGGATACAAGTGTTAATGAGAATATACTTATCACAGCCAGAGGTGTTATCTGTCGTTTGCCTGATCTCAGACAATTTGCTATGTTTGGGTTGTGATAAAGTGTAAGATGGAAACGTACGACTCACAATGAGATGATGATATTAGGACAATAACTAGTTCCTCTTGGTGCGAAATTCAATCGTTTAGCATCATGGCCTTCACTACATCCTAATGATGTTGTGTATAAATATACATAAAGTGTGTCTCATTGTGGTATAGTTCTGAGCTCGGTTCCAGGTTGGTTGTCCCTGGACGTTTTTTTTGTTGAGTTTCACCGCGCAGGGCTCTCCCCTATGTCACCTTTCACCAGATCCCTGACTAATTGTTTGTGTCGCCAAGGTAGCGCGGCTGCTCTTTGATGTTCAAACCCCTTCTTCCTCACAAAGGAGGATGACGGCGGGAGCAGAGAGGGAGGCAGATGGGCCACGACAGGATGCTGCGAACCTGACGTCTCTCTACCCCTTTCAAGTGCCCCGGTTCAATCAGCCCTCGCCGCACAAGCTGTTGTGGAGCACCTTTGAAATCACGGCGTCTGCACAATAGTCTTGACTGTTAATGACTTCTTGTAAAGTTCCAAAGCGGCTCTGATTACACAGCCTCACGCACACGCACTTGTGAACATGGACGGGAGCGCGTAGACACGCATATAAACACTGATGTGCACACCGTCACGCACCAGCTGCGCCGCTCTCCACCACGCGCACACACACACGGTACCGTATGTGGGCTGGAGAGCATGCCTGATCTCTCCTGAAAGACTTGTGAATGCCAGAGTGAGGACACAAGTAAACAATTAATATGTTAATTAGGCCAATCAGTTAAGCAGCTGTACTTGTTTGAAAGAGATGTGTACATCACGACACAACTGGGTAGAAACGTCTTTAAAATATGTTCCTGTGGGGGGATGTGGGGCGATTAGGCGTAAATGCGTCAATATTGCTAATTTGCTAGGTTAAGGTTTCATTGGGACGCAGCGGGCCGATTAAGCCGCAAGGTGAACGTTGGACGTTTCCGCCTGCATGCAACGTCATATTGGAGCCGAAGGAGTTTGACTTTGTACCTAAAATCTTGTCATGCGCTACGAGGCCTCTTAACACGTTTCTGAGGATTTGTATCAAACCCCAAATCCCCCGGCGCATCCGGGTGGCGTGGCGGTCTATTCCGTTGCCTACCAGCACGGGAATCCCGGTTTGAATCCCCGTGTTGCCTCCGGCTTGGTCGGGTGTCCCTACAGACCCGTCTCTGCGGGTGGGATGCTGAATGTGGGTCTGTGTCCTGGTCGCTGCACTAGCGCCTCCTCTGGTCAGTCGGTCGGTCGGTCGGTTGGGGCGTCTGTTTGGGAGGGGGGCGGATATCGTGATCCTTCCACACGCTACGTCCCCCTGGTGAAACTCTTCACTGTCAGGCGAAAAGAAGCGGCTGGCACCTCCATATGTATCAGAGGAGGCATGGGGTAGTCTGCAGCCGTCCCCGGATCGGCAGAGGGGGTGGAGCAGCGACCAGGACGGCTCGGAAGAAGGTTGACGCTAGATCCAACGGGGTGTAGGCACGGAAGTAGATGTGATTGGTTAGGGTTAGGGTTTAAACTCTTTTTGAATTTCCATTGTTAGCAAGCGTTAACGTTAGCTATCGTTACAGTACGATCTGGCAATGTTCAGGTCAGTTGTAAGCTAGCTAGCTAAATGTTTGAGTGCGCATCGTTTGTTTCAAGTCAGTGCGCTTCGAGGTTCCACGCTGTCTATTGGCCGACGCAAAAGCCAATCACGGCAACCTCCGTGCGTCAGCCCCGCGGGATCTAGCATCAACCTTAGAAGAAGGGGGTAATTGGCTGGATGCAATTGAGGAGAAAAAGGGAGGGCAAAAAACAAAACCCACACTCTACGAGATGTCAGACAAGCAGGTGTTTGGCCCCAAAACATGAGACTATAGCAAGCAGCGAGTGCCTTGAAAATGTAACTAATGGACTGGGCCGCCTTCAATGAGACAGAGTGCAGTTCTGTCTGCAGCCGAGGCTGCTACGACTGGCCTTAATTAGGTGGTGGGCATGGAGAAACTGGTATGGTGTGTGGGGGGGTGTGGGGGGGTGTCTTTGTCTACCTGTTTGCTCCGGAGAGAGGAATAGCAGAGAGGTTTCGGTATTTGCCGTCCTCTTTTATCCGGAGAGATTTCTTTCCCTGCACTTTAAAGTTACCCCAAGCGAAATGGTCAGGGAGTCCCCCCCCCCCCCCCTTCTGTCAAAACATTTGGGAAGTTCCACCTTTTGAAAAACAGTCGGCCAGATGTGAAGATCGAAGCCACATGCTATTTTTCTCCCCCTCCTATACTGAACTCTATAACTTCCTCAGGTACATTTTATGGAACATCTTAACTGACAGTGGCATGGTGTGTGCGCTATGAATCCTCCACACGAGACTTTGTGGAGTGTTGAAGCTGCAAGCGGTGGTGTACGTGTAAATTATTTATTGTCTGTTTGCAGCTCTACCTGATCCTCCTTGTCATACTTCTTACTTTCGACACCTTTCAGGCTCCACTGATGCCTTTCTCTCTAGCAATCTCAGAAATAACTTGGTGAATTAAAAGCTCCAATCTGACCACATGGCACGGCTCTGTTCGTTTTGTTTTTCTTTTGTGGACCCTCCCCCCCTTTTCTTCCAACTGTACTTGGCCAATTACCCTATTTTCTGAGTTGTCCCGGTCTCTGCTACGCCCCCTCTGCTGATCCGGTGAGGGCTGCAGACTACCACATGCCTCCGCCGATACGGGTGGAGTCGCCACCCGCTTCTTTTCACCTGACGGTGAGGAGTTTCGCCAGCGGGACGTAGCGCGTGGGAGGATCACGCTATTCTCCTCGGTTCCCCTTCCCCCCGAACAGGCGCTCCGACCGATCAGGGGAGGCGCTAAGTGCAGCGACCAGGACACATACTCACATCCGGCTTCCCACCTGCAGACACGACCCGTTGTGTCTGCAGGGACGCCCGGCCAAGCCGGAGGCAACACGGGGATTCGACCCGGCGATCCCCGTGTTGGTAGGCAACAGAATACACCGCTACGCTACCCGGACGCCCCCACAAATTTTTTTTTTTTTTGGATTTATTCACCCCTTTTCTTCCAATTTTACTTGCCTAATTACCCCACTCTTCTGAGCCATCTCGGTCTCTGCCCCACCCCGTCTGCCAATCCGGGGAGGGCTGCAGACTACCACATGCCTCCTCCGAACACGTGGAATCGCCAGCCGCTTCTTTTCACCTGACAGTGAGGAGTTTCACCACGTGGGAGGATCACGCTATTCCGCCCAGTTCCCCCTCCCCCCGAACAGGCGCCCCGACCGACTAGAGGAGGCGCTAGTGCCGTGACCAGGACACACACTCGCATCCGGCTCCCCCCCCCCCCCCCCCCCCCCCCGCAGACACGGCCAGTTGTGTCTATAGGGACGCCCGACCAAGCCGGAGGTAGGCAACGGAACAGACCATTACGCCACCTGGACGCCCCGCACAAGTGAACACGCTGTCATCTCAGTGCCCAGATATCCACCTCATAGGGGCAAAGAGCGTCTGCAGAAAGACTCAAATGGATTTTCAAAGGACACAATGCTTTTAGGGAGATGAAGTTTGGCCATAAAGCAACCAGGAAGACACAACAAGCGTCTGCACTAAAGGGATGAATGAATGTCAGAAAGACACTTCATTTCAAACTGTTTGTGCTTAACAACGTTCATTTTTAACCGTCCGTCGTTGCCTCTTATCATATCAAGTCTGGGTTATCAAACATATTGCTTCGCTCCGAGCAGCGGTTACGTCAATAAGAAGGATCAATAGGAGAATATTGACTCCCTGAAGTAATAATTAACGAGCTCAAAGCGAATGCGGACCGGCGGAAGGGGCTAAACGGTGCCTACATGTTGGTTAATGGGGCGACCACGTGTTGGGTTGTAGCGTTGGTCTCATCGACGCCACACCCGTGACTTCTGCCATGCGGTCTGTAGCTGATATCGATCAAACAGGTGGAGCTCCGTGACTTCCGGCAGGCTCCCTCACTGCGAATATGCAATCGAGTCAAATTCCGAAAAACAGACGAGTCTGCTTCTCCTCTGTTTTAAAATGGGATCTGAGGGCCCTTAATTCTTGTCTTGAAAATACGTTTTGAAGAGACAGGCGATGGAAGTAGAACCTCAGCACTCTGAAACTATTCACTTATTGTTTTGTTTCATTTCACTCTGGGCTGATTTCAGATGAAATTCAAAACTGATTTCATCACCGCTGCCAGTCGGATCATGAATTAATGATTTCCTATCCTGATCGCAAAGGGTTTAAGATATGCATATATTTTAAGGAGTCTCACCTCCTTTTGATGTTGATTTAGATCTAGCACAGAGCAGCACGTACCATGTAAACCATTTAAAATTTAAACCAATTAAACTCCAATTAATGCTCACGGTAATTTGCATATGAAACCAGTCGTTGGTTTCGGTCGGTATGCCACTGAGTTGTCTATAAGGGCGGGGACACCTGCAGTCAGTTGAGACTGAAGGAGACTGAAGACAAGGGTACCAGCAAGAGTTAAAGGGAGGGTTTACAAGATGGTAGTGAGACCAGCAATGTTATATGGTTTGGAGACAGTGGCACTGATGAAAAGACAGGAGGTGGAGCTGGAGGTGGCAGAGTTGAAGATGATAAGATTTTCATTGGGAGTGACGAAGAAGGACATGATTAGGAACAAGTGTATTAGAGGGACCGTTCAGGTTGGACGGTTTGGAGACAAAGCAAGAGAGGCAAGATTGAGATGGGTTGGACATGTGTGGAGGAGAGATGCTGGGTATACTGGGAGAAGGATGCTGAATATGGAGCTGCCAGGGGAGAGGAAAAGAGGAAGGTCAAAGAGGAGATTTATGGATGTGGTGAGGGAGGACATGCAGGTGGCTGGTGTGACAGAGGAAGATGCAGAGGACAGGAAGTGATGGAAATGGATGATCTGCTTTGAAGACCCCCAACAGGAGCAGCCGAAAGTAGTGGTAGTAGTAGTAGGTAGTCAAGATGGTACTAATTTAGACTGAAGAGGTCACTTAGATGAGTGATGAAATGTTTCTGTCTCGGTAAACGTGTCCAGATGAGCTGATTCAACTTTCTGTGATTTCCTTGGCTGGATTATTGAGCATGCATAAAGACATTTAGATCTAGTCTTCTGCCAGTCCATCACAGGGCCCACACACACACACACATTCACACACACACACATTCACACCTAGGGACAATTTAGTACGGCCGAGTCACCTACATGTCTTTGGACTGTGGGAGGAAACCGGAGCCCCCGGAGGAAACCCACGCAGACACGGGGAGAACATGCAAACTCCACACAGAGGACGACCCGGGACGACCCCCAAGGTTGGACTACCCCGGGGTTCGAGCCCAGGACCCTCTTGCTGTGAGGTGACTGTGCTAACCACTGTACCACCATGCCGTCCAAATATATATATATATATATATATATATATATATATATATATATATATATATATATATATATATATATATATATATATAAAATCCAGTGAGTCAAGTAAATTATTTTGCTCCTTATTTGTTGAGCACTTTCCGTATCGTTGAGTGTTTCTTTTAACAGTGTTTATATATTTATATGTATATATATATATATATATATAAAACCTCAAATATATATAAAAAACCTCAAAGAATGATTCATAGTGTAGAGAATAATGTGATTAATTAAGCACCGCGCTGCTTTCCCACCACCTTGCTTTCTTTCTTTTCACAAACTGCAAATATTACAATTTATCTTCTCTTTCATCAGCAGTGAAAGGTTATTTGTTGAACAGTGAAATGTTAATGTAGTTTACTTCTCTTCCCTTTCTCTGTCATCGGGCATTTGTTAACGTTCGCTCCTACCCACACCCGCTCGCACGGCAGCCCCACCGTGTTGTTGTGTTTTTCCACTGGCGGGGGATAAAGAAATGAGCAGGAAAAACAAAACAAAAAGTAACTTTTGTGTGAGGAAAAACCCCAACCCAATTAAGACTTTATAAAGGCTGTGAGAACAGGTGTACTAGTTCTGGTGACTTCAAGATTTGTGACAATACCCTGAAGCAAAGCCTTCAAAATGCATGAAGGACACCCAAGTGTGTTGGGGTTAATTGGATGACCCACTCCATCTCAATTAAAGATTTTAAGGCACACGTCCCTCTGAGTCTGTGTGCAAATTGAAATCAGCCACAGATGGCTCTTCCAGTGGGGTTTCTCCAAATAATTGCTGGAAGCTACCGATGCAGTGTTTAGGGAGGGGTGGGGTGGGCTGGGGTTGGCTTTGCTCACAGAATCATAAACTATATAAGATTGGGGTCAAACGCGTTGTTGACTAGCACATAGCCTGCTTGATGATGCTAATGCTAAAGCGGCTTCATCAGGCACAACTCAAACAGTTTGTTCAAGGCCTTGCTGTTCCTTGTAAGCCTGGATGAGGCGAGCCCACATGGGAGGAGCCTATGTGTCTTGTCCAATCGGTGAACATGTTGGACTTTTATCAAACTAAACAATGGTGGGTGCCCAGGTGGCGTGGCGGTCTATTCCGTTTCCTACCAACACGGGGATCGCCGGTTCGAATCCCCGGGTTACCTCCGGCTTGGTCGGGTGTCCCTACAGACACAACTTGCCGTGTCTGCGGATGGGAAGCTGGACGTGTGTATGTGTCCTGGTCGGTCGGTCGGTCGGTCGGGGTGCCTTTTCGGGGGGAGGGGGGAATAGCATGATCCTCCCACGCGCTACGCCCCCCTGGCGAAACTCCTCACTGTCAGGTGAAAAGATGCGGCTGGTGACCCCACATGTATCAGAGGAGGCACGTCTGCCTGCAGCCCTCCCCGGCTCGGAAGAGTGGGGTAATTGGCCACGTACAACTGGGGAGAAAAAGGGAGAAAAATCCGAGAAAAAAAGAAAACTAAACATTTATATATTATATTTTATATATACTCAGGTCTGTGCAAGGATCCTGCCATGCAAATGTACTGCAATGAAACTGATTACACGCCGTCATTGTATCCATCCATTTCGATTACCACAGCGACTTTGTTATGGTTAGAGTTGTTAGACTTTGTTATGGTTAATGCCTGCATAAGAGATGAATTAGCAGAATTAATTCGCCGTTAATGCGTGTGACACCAGCGTCACAATATCCTACATTTGCAACTGAATGGTGTGGCGGCGGTGGAAGTGCTCGTCTCGTCTGGAGTGAATGAGCCCTGGAGGCTGCTGTTCTCCGTGAATCCAGTATAACCGCTTTAGTAGGGCTGTGGTCATGGCAACCTACCCTTTTCATATCTGGAAATCTTCCCTGAATAGGTCTTTAGGTTTTGTGACACAAACCCTCTGTCTGTCTGTCTGTCTGTCTGTCTGTCTGTCTGTCTGTCTGTCTGGGCCATTTCTTCTGCAGCCTGGCTCAAGGAAAGGTAAGGGAGAGAAAAAAAAGGTGGATTTCCAATTTGAATTTTGTTCTTTTGTTAACCCCCCCCCCCCCACACACACACACACACCGATTGGAGTGTCCTTCATCATGTTGGTAATACGGATCTCACCATGCGATGCGGATTAAACATCGGAACACCTGATGCTGATGTTGGAGACGGCCAGCTTCTCTGGGGTTGTCCGCCATCCTCAGTCTGAAGCCAGTGTTCGTGTTCTTTTGTATGATGACACCGGAAGCGACATCTGCACTGATTCATATATCACTGCCAAGTACTCCCGCCGAGTCGTGCTGTGAAGGCCTGCCCTCCCGTCATGGCGCCGGGTTGTCCTCCGCTCTGCCAGACAGACGCCCGACAGACTGGCCACGTCTTCCTCTTCCTTCCGCTTCGGCAGCTCGAAACTTCGATGGACAGGGCAGGCGAGGCAACAGTTTGATGACGATCTCCTCTTCCATGTTAATTGTGATTTAATTACTTGTGTTACAGATGACATTCCAGTTCACTCGAAAGCCGGAATCTTTTCATCTCGGTGCTTTCATGATCCAGACTTATCTCCTCCCATTCATATGCCAGAAGACGTCTACAATGAGGACTCGACGAGAAGTCATCAGGAACCATTGAAACGCCATTAGTATAGGCCGTGGTATTCAATTAATCCGGTTAAGTGAACATTTTCTGCTTCAAAAGGAGATTACAGCTGCAGGAACATCTGCTATCTACGGCTTAATTGTATTCAGAGTATTACATACTTTTCATTTGAGGCATTTGTAAAATTATGATTGATTGCTGGAATTCGTTTGCGCTACTGTGGTTAATTATCGTCATTATCACATGGAGAGAATAACAAGCCATTCTCTTCATTGTGCAATTCAATCAATGGGGGACAAGATGCCAACTGATGAGAAAGATCTATGTCTCCAATTTCACTCATATTGAGGCGCTTACGGACACGGGCGTTATTCGGCCGGCAGTGGCTCGGAGGTAGAGCAGGTTGTCAGGTAACTGGAGGGTGGCCAGTTCGATTCCTCGGCTCCTCCATGCAAAAATTTTTTTTGAAGTGGCCTTGAGCAAGACACCGAACCCCTAACTGCTCTCGCGATGAGCTGGTTGTTACCTTGCATGGCTGACACCGCCGTCGGTGTGTGCGTGCGTGTGTGTGCATGGCTGAATGTGAGGCTTCATTAATTGTAAAGCACTTTGAGTGGGGCTGTTGCAGCTACAAAAGCTATATATATATATATATATATGTTGTAACGTGCGTGGATAAGTAGACACGTTGGTCCTTGACTAATGGGTCGGACCCTTTAGTCGACTGGTTAACGTTGTCGCTGGCGGAGCGGGCTGTGGCGGTCCCGGGCTGCCCCTCGAATTCGCTACGACATGTAGATCGATAGATACTTTACTGTCCCCATGGGGAAATCTGAATTTGACTCTGTAAAACTAGACCCGTCAACACATAGGGGCCCACAACACCAGCAAACAGAGAGTACACATATAGGGGGGGGGTGATACAGAACCCGGGGCATCAGTCCGTGTGTGATTTTGTCCTGCAGTACAAGCCTCTCTGCTTATTTAGGCTACTGTTTAAAATTCCAGCTGATACAGGCACAAAGGAGTCCTTAAATCAATTCAATTTGCACCGCTGAGCTCTGTATCGTCTGCCTGACGCCAACAGCTCCTACTGAGAAACAGAACATGGATAACACAGGGTTCTCTAATACAGAACATGGGATGGATCACACAGGGTTCTCTAATACAGAACATGGGATGGATCACACAGGGTTCTCTAATACAGAACATGGGATGGATAACACAGGGTTCTCTAATACAGAACATGGGATGGATCACACAGGGTTCTCTAATACAGAAGATGGGATGGATCACACAGGGTTCTCTAATACAGAACATGGGATGGATCACACAGGGTTCTCTGATACAGAACATGGGTTGGATCACACAGGGTTCTCTAATACAGAACATGGGATGGATCACACAGGAGTCTCTAATACAGAACGTGGGATGGATCACACAGGGTTCTCTAATACAGAACATGGGATGGATCACACAGGGTTCTCTAATACAACATGGCATGGATCACACAGGGTTCTCTAATACAGAACATGGGATGGATCACGCAGGAGTCTCTAATACAGAACATGGGTTGGATCACACAGGGTTCTCTAATACAGAACATGGGATGGATCACACAGGGTTCTCTGATACAGAACATGGGTTGGATCACACAGGGTTCTCTAATACAGAACATGGGATGGATCACGCAGGAGTCTCTAATACAGAACATGGGATGGATCACACAGGGTTCTCTAATACAACATGGCATGGATCACACAGGGTTCTCTAATACAGAACATGGGATGGATCACGCAGGAGTCTCTAATACAAAACATGGGATGGATCACACAGGGTCCTCTAATACAGAACATGGGTTGGATCACACAGGGTTCTCTAATACAGAGCATGGGATGGATCACGCAGGAGTCTCTAATACAAAACATGGGATGGATCACACAGGGTTCTCTAATACAGAACATGGGTTGGATCACACAGGGTTCTCTAATACAAAACATGGGATGGATCACACAGGGTTCTCTAATACAGAACATGGGTTGGATCACACAGGGTTCTCTAATACAGAACATGGGATGGATCACACAGGAGAGTCTAATACAGAACGTGGGATGGATCACACAGGGTTCTCTAATACAGAACATGGGATGGATCACGCAGGGTTCTCTAATACAGAACATGGGATGGATCACACAGGGTTCTCTAATACAGAACATGGGATGGATCACACAGGGTTCTCTAATACTGAACATGGGATCGATCACACAGGAGTCTCTAATACAGAACGTGGCATGGATCACACAGGGTTATCTAATACAGAACATGAGATGGATCACGCAGGGTTCTCTAATACAGAACATGGGATGGATCACACAGGGTTCTCTAATACAGAACATGGGTTGGATCACACAGAGTTCTCTAATACAGAACATGGGATGGATCACACAGGGTTCTCTAATACAACATGGCATGGATCACACAGGAGTCTCTAATACAAAACATGGGATGGATCACACAGGGTTCTCTAATACAGAACATGGGATGGATCACACAGGGTTCTCTAATACAGAACATGGGATGGATCACACAGGAGTCTCCAATACAGAACATGGGATGGATCACGTAGGAGTCTCTAATACAGAACATGGGATGGATCACACAGGGTTCTCTAATACAGAACATGGGATGGATCACACACGGTTCTCTAATACAGAACATGGGATGGATCACACAGGGTTCTCTAATACAACATGGCATGGATCACACAGGGTTCTCTAATACAGAACATGGGATGGATCACACGGGGTTCTCTAATACAGCATGGCATGGATCACACAGGGTTCTCTAATACAGAACATGGGATGGATCACACAGGGTTCTCTAATACAGAACATGGGATGGATCACACACGGTTCTCTAATACAGAACATGGGATGGATCACACAGGAGTCTCCAATACAGAACATGGGATGGATCACACAGGGTTCTCTAATACAGAACATGGGATGGATCACACACGGTTCTCTAATACAGAACATGGAATGGATCACACAGGGTTCTCTAATACAGAACATGGGATGGATCACGCAGGAGTCTCTAATACAGAACATGGGATGGATCACACAGGGTTCTCTAATACAGAACATGGGTTGGATCACACAGGGTTCTCTAATACAGAACATGGAATGGATCACACAGGGTTCTCTAATACAGAACATGGGATGGATCACGCAGGAGTCTCTAATACAGAACATGGGATGGATCACACAGGGTTCTCTAATACAGAACATGGGTTGGATCACGCAGGAGTCTCTAATACAGAACATGGGATGGATCACACAGGGTTCTCTAATACAGAACATGGGTTGGATCACACAGGGTTCTCTAATACAGAACATGGGATGGATCACACAGGGTTCTCTAATACAGAACATGGGTTGGATCACACAGGGTTCTCTAATACAGAACATGGAATGGATCACACAGGGTTCTCTAATACAGAACATGGGATGGATCACACAGGAGTCTCCAATACAGAACATGGGATGGATCACACAGGGTTCTCTAATACAGAACATGGGATGGATCACACACGGTTCTCTAATACAGAACATGGAATGGATCACACAGGGTTCTCTAATACAGAACATGGGATGGATCACGCAGGAGTCTCTAATACAGAACATGGGTTGGATCACACAGGGTTCTCTAATACAGAACATGGAATGGATCACACAGGGTTCTCTAATACAGAACATGGGATGGATCACGCAGGAGTCTCTAATACAGAACATGGGATGGATCACACAGGGTTCTCTAATACAGAACATGGGATGGATCACGCAGGAGTCTCTAATACAGAACATGGGATGGATCACACAGGGTTCTCTAATACAGAACATGGGATGGATCACGCAGGAGTCTCTAATACAGAACATGGGATGGATCACACAGGGTTCTCTAATACAGAACATGGGTTGGATCACACAGGGTTCTCTAATACAGAACATGGAATGGATCACACAGGGTTCTCTAATACAGAACATGGGATGGATCACACAGGGTTCTCTAATACAGAACATGGGTTGGATCACATAGGGTTCTCTAATACAGAACATGGGTTGGATCACGCAGGAGTCTCTAATACAGAACATGGGATGGATCACGCAGGAGTCTCTAATACAGAACATGGGATGGATCACACACGGTTCTCTAATACAGAACATGGGATGGATCACACAGGGTTCTGTAATACAGAACATGGGATGGATCACACAGGCTTGTCTTCACCTTTGTAAGAACGCACTGGTCACAGAGAGACCGGAGGTTATAATGATCTTCCTGACCGATGATTTTCATGGCAGTAAATGCGATAACTTTGGGTTTTGATGGCACAGGAAGATTCCTAAACTATGCAGTCATGCAGTACCCGATTGCACTTTCTAAAACAGCCTGATGAAACAAAAACCCATTTTTTGTTCGGCTCCAATACAGACGCAATCTGCGTAAAAATACATCCTCTGGAGGAGTCGAGAACATACCCAGTCAATGTGAATATTCCAGGTTGAAGTGCTATCAGTGTGGACACCAACAGACCTATAGGACTGAACTAGTGTAACTGGCTGGTCATGTATAACCACCGGACTGTGATCACCAACTTCTTTGGAATCAAAACTTATCTCGAATTTTTTTCTTTAAATTTAAAATTAAGTGATTCTTACCCCCCCATTTTCTCCTCACTGGTATCCAGCCAAATTACACCACTCTTCTGAGCCATCCCCGGTTGGTGCTCCACCCCTTCTGCTGATCCAGGGAAGGCTGCAGACTACCACCCGCTTCTTTTCACCTGACAGTGAGAGGTTTCGCCAGGGGGGCGTAGCGCGTGGGAGGATCACGCTATTAGCCCCACCCCCCTGAACAAGCGCCCCCTACCAACCAAAGGAGGCGCTAGTGCAGCAACCAGGACACATACTCACACCCGGCTTCCCACCAACAGCCACGGCCAGTTGTGTCTGTAGGGACGCCCGACCAAGCCGTTGGTAACACGGGGATTCGAACCGGCGAGCCCCATGTTGGTAGGCAACGGAATAGACCACTATGCTGCCTGGATGCCCCAAACTCCCTGACTTCTGAATGACATGTTTGTATCGTCATGCCTATAAAGTAGCGCTGTCATGATTAAAACAAAACAAAAAAACAGTCACAAAATTTGCTGTGATTAATCGCGGTCAGTCATGTTTTTCTGTTTGTAATAATGTATATTTAAATATAAAATAACATGTATATTTGTAAGTAATATGTATATTTAAATGTAAAATCATGGAATTAATGTAGAATCAACACAAAGGAAGCATATTTAAATTCAAATACTGTCGTTTAATAGCATCTTATTAACTTGGAACACAGGTTCTCTCCTGTGAGTCCCAGTAAAACCACCAAGGCTGTCAAGACTGACTGCCAGCTTGAAAGGCGTATTTCTTTTGTGCACTAACGGAAATAATAACAAAGCTAATGTGTTAAAGTGCCAGTTGAATTTCAAAACCATCAAGGCTATCAGCTTGGAAGGCAATAATTTCTCATGTGCACCAATATAAATGATAGTTAATAACACAAAATGTGTTCCATGTCCAAGTGCAAGTTGAATTTAAAGTGTTGTGAAATCTCGATGTGCATTAGGTGAGAGTGGGGCAGGATGGGCCGCTGGGTAAATGGACCCACCCGCTGTATCTGGGCAACTGTACACTATTTATGTCACATGACCACACATTTAGGAAGAACCCCTCATTTTACTCTGGCTGTGATGGGAGGAAGCACATGGGGAAAGTGGAAAGCTCTTTTTTTCCACATGAAAAATGTTTTTTTTTTTGTGCAGTTAAATGTAAAATTGTTACATATCTGGGATAATGACTCTTGTGCCAATGCAAATTCAGCAATGTTCCATTAAATATATCATATAAAAGGTATTAAAACATGTGAATTAATTAGCAAAAGGTTAGCTCTGAATCCCTGTGTGAGGCAATCTTTTCATAATGGTGGCTTTGGGGTAAAATGAGCCAAAAGCCCTGAAATTAATGCATTGAAGTTAAGTTTATTCTCTGACGTAAGCAACACTGCTTTAAATTATTGCTGCACAATTGATATTGTTTTTTGCATTTTGAATATTTTAGAACAGACATCTTCCCACACATTTAAAAAAAGAAAGACAAATAGCGGATCATCACCCCTTGAAATGGAGAGTAAATGGTCTGCATTTATATGGCGCTTTTCAAGTCTACAGACCACTTAAAGCACTTTACAGTGTACGCCTCACATTCACCCATTCACACGCACATTCATACACTGATGGTGGAGGCTGCCATGCCAGACGCCAACCTGCTCAGGAGCAGGTAGGGGTCCAGTGTCTTGCTCAAGGACGCTTTGGCACGCTCTGTGAAGGAGCCAGTGATCGAACTAGCGACCTTCTAATTACTAGACAACCCGCTCACCTCCTGAGCCATGCAGCAAGTGAGGTAAAGGGTGGGAAAATCGATTAGGATTATGACGAGACAGAGGAAGATTGACGGGTCAACCCTGAGAAGAGTCATCGGAAAGGGAGAGGTGAAGACGACAGGGTACAATGGAACAGCAAAGGCCAAGAAGATGTTTCCAGAAGAGTTAGAGAGGGCGCTTGCAAACCATGTTAAACAGCTGGCTGACCAGCTCCATGGTCTCACACAGAAGAAATGCATGAGCTGGCATTTGAACCGGCGCAACAGAGCAACATTCCTCTCCCTAATAATTGGAAGCAGGAGGGGCCAGCAGGTAGGGTGTGTAGATGAGCAAATGATTCAGTAGGTCAGTCAAGGCTTCATCATGTAGGCTAAAGTTATTGATGATAATACACGGCAATTTTCTTGAATGTTTGAATTAGATAAACGATACCCTTTTTGGCCAAATGTGTTGAGAAGGCGGAAGGAGTACATTGAGGGGCTGTTGAATGAAGAAAATGAGAGAGAGAGAAGGTTGGATGATGTGGGGATAGTGAATTAGGAAGTGCAGTGGATTAGCATGGAGGAAGTGAGGGCAGTCATGAAGAGGATGAAGAGTGGAAAGGCAGTTGGTCCAGATGACATACCTGTGGAGGCATGGAGGTGTTTAGGAGAGATGGCAGTGGGGTTTTTAACTAGATTGTTTAACACAGTCTTGGAAAGTGAGAGGATGCCTGAGGAGTGGAGAAGAAGCATACTGGTACTGATTTTCAAGAACAAGGGCGATGTGCAGAACTGTAGGAACTGCAGAGGTATAAAGTTGATCAGCCACAGCATGAAGATATGGGAAAGAGTAATAGAAGCTAGGTTAAGAGGAGAGGTGATAGCAGTATGGTTTCATGCCATGAAAGAGCACTACAGATGTGATGTTTGCTTTGAGAATGTTGATGGAGAAGTATAGAGAAGGCCAGAAGGAGTTGCATTCTGTCTTTGTGGATTTAGACAAATCATATGACAGGGTGCCGAGAGAGGCGGTATGGTATTGTATGAGGAAGTCTGGAGTTGCAGAGAAGTATGTAGGAGTGGTGCAGGATATGTATGAGGGAGGTGTGACAGTGGCGAGGTGTGCGGTTGGAATGACAGATGGGTTCAAGGTGGAGGTGGGATTACATCGAGGATCAGCTCTGAGCCCTTTCTTGTTTGCAATGGTGATGGACAGGTTGACGGACGAGGTCAGGCAGGAGTCTCCATGGACTCTGATGTTTGCGGGTGACGTTGTGATCTGTAGCGAGAGTAGAGAGCAGGTTGAGGAGAGCCTGGAGAGGTGGAGGTATGCACTGGAGAGAAGAGGAATGAAAGTCAGTAGGAGCAAGACGGAATACCTATGCGTGAATGAGAGGGAGGACAGTGGAATGGTCAGGATGCAAGGAGTGGAGGTGACGAAGGTATACGAGTTTAAATACTTGGGGTCAACTGTTCTAAGTAACGGGGAGTGCAGATGGGAGGCAAAGAAGAGAGTGCAGGCAGGGTGGAGTGGGTGGAGAAGACTATCAGGAGTGATTTGTGACAGAAGGGTACCAGCAAGAGTTAAAGGGAAGGTTTACAAGACAGTACTGAGACCAGCTATGTTAGATGGTTTGGAGACCGTACAACTGACGAAAAGACAGGAGGTGGAGCTGGAGGTGGCAGAGTTTAAGATGCTAAGATTTTCATTGGGAGTGACGAAGAAGGACAAGATTAGGAACGAGTATATTAGAGGGACAGCTCAAGTTGGACGGTTTGGAGACAAAGCAAGAGAGGCAAGATTGAGATGGCTTGGACATGTGTGGAGGAGACATGCTGAGTATATTGGGAGAAGGATGCTGAATATGGAGCTGCCAGGGAAGAGGAAAAGAAGAAGGCCAAAGAGGAGGTTTATGGATGTGAGGAGGGAGGACATGCAGGTGGCTGGTGTGACAGAAGAAGATGCAGAGGACAGGAAGAGATGGAAACAGATGATCCGCTATGGCGACCCATAACGGGAGCAGCCGAAATACCCTTTTAGGCCACGATTGGTTTAACAATTTCAGGGCACGCCACCCTCTCTCTGCCATATGCCAGAGGCTACATCCTTAGGAAGGGCAACAGCCGTCAATACCGGTATAGTTCCCCTAACCAAAAGTCAGCAACTGATATTTTGTGTTGCATCGACCCCAATTGTCAAGCGGCCCACCAGGAAAGGTCCCGGTGCTCCAGATGGCCAGTCCGCCATTGGACACAATGCCAGATCCGCTCCACAGAATGACACGGTCAGGATAAAATCACAAGTGCGTGATTAAAATGCAGAGAATTGGAGCCGAGAAAACAAGGATTATTATAAAAACAATTTAAGGTGATGAAAGAAAAATATAAATATAAAGAAAAATGTAAAATTATAAAAAGTACAAGACATAAACAATATAGAAATATAAAAAGACACCCAAGATAAGAAAGTGAAACTGAAAGGAGGGTATAATGATATCGCTTCTTTCTTCAACAAATGTGACTTGATTTTTGTTTTCTGTAGTGATGGAGGATCAGCAGCGTTAGCGTCTGAAATGTTTGCACTTTCAGTATGTTGATTGTGTAATATTTGCTAGTAATATTTGATTTGCTAATGTCCCTTACGGCTTTCCGTAGCGCCACAACAAAGTCACGTGATGTACGTAACAACGTCAGTCAGAATCCGGTCGGTGAATAAACACCCAGCACGAGAGAAGTCGTCCTTGCTTTATTAATGTTATAAGTTAACATAGCCAGAGGGCACAGATCATTACATGGTGTCAGAGTAGCGGAGTTTAAATACCCAATATGGATTCGTACGGCGTTCCAGCACCACGGATGGACTGGGAATCGGCGAACTTACCTGAAGCATGGAGACGATTTCGACAAACAACGGAGCTAATGTTCAAGGGCCCCCTGCGCGGGAAGAACGAAGAGGAGAAATGCAGCTACCTCCTGCTCTGGATAGGGGAAAAAGGGCGCGATGTGCACAACACTTGGACACTCAGCGGAGAACAAGCCAAGAAGCTAGAAACGTACTACGATAAGTACACTGAGTACATCACCCCCAAAGCAAACCCGATTTATGCCAGATATAAATTTCATGAAAAGATGCAGGGAGAGAGTGAATCCTTCGAACAATTTGTAACTGAGCTAAAGCTCCTAGTTAAAGACTGTGGCTACCCAAATGCCGACGAGATGGTCAGGGACCGCATCGTGTTTGCCACCAACTCACCCAGAGTGAGAGAAAAGCTACTTAGCCAGGGAGCTGAGCTAACGCTAGAAAAAGCCATAGATGTAGCCCGCTCACACGAGCTAGCAAAGCAACAGCTAAAGTTTATGGGCCAGGGCAGCACACATGAAACGGTGCACGCAATAGGCAGAAAGACTTACAAACCGAACGCACCCAGAGCAGCTAACGCTAACTTCAGACAAAGGGAGGGTAACGTTAGCACCGCCGCCAGGGCGTGTAGCTATTGTGGAGGGCTACACGGCGCTAAAGCCACTTGCCCAGCTAAGGGTAAACAATGCATTAAATGCAAGAAGCTCAATCATTTTGCTAAAGTATGCAAGTCTAGCTCCCAGGGACAGACAAAGTACTACCGCGGCACAGTACATGCCGTCGGAGAGAACCCAGAAGAGTACACCACTGACAGAGAGCAGGAAGAACTGTACTTCGACAACATTACAGTTGAGAGCACCGCTGTGGGAGAACAGACAGAGCTGTACATAGACTGCATCTCAATAGAGAACAAAGGAAAAAGCAACGAGCAGGTTTACGTAGAGGTTGGAATTGGCACACCTCCACAGAAGGTAAAGTTTAAACTAGACACTGGGGCACAGGCCAATACTATTCCCACCAACCTGTTCCAGGCGCTGTTCAAAAATGTGACACTGAAACCAGCAATACACAGACTCACTGAATATGGAGGAGGCGCGCTGAGCGTGAAAGGCACATGCAAACTCAAATGTAAGTACAGAGACAATGCAATGATGCTGGACTTTTACGTCATTGACACAAACGCCCCACCAGTCATGGCAATGAAAAAATGCCGTGGCCTAAACTTGGTAAAAATATTGATGGCTGTGAGCGAGGAAAACAATGTCACATCACAGAGCATAATGGATGAGTATGCAGATGTTTTCCAGGGAATAGGAGAGTTCCCAGGCGAGTGCACCTTCCGCGTCACACCAGATGCAACGCCGGTTGTCTGCCCGCCATGCAGAATCCCCATCGCCCTACGCAGCAAACTGAGGGACGAGCTTGACAGCATGGAGAAAGGCGGCATAATCTGTAAGGTAACAGAACCCACAGAATGGGTGAACGCACTCGTCATTGTTGAGAAGCCAAAGACAGGCAAACTTAGAGTGTGTTTAGACCCCAGAGCTCTTAACAAAGTGATACAACGACCTCACTACCCCTTCCCCACGCTGGAGGACACCACCACAAAGCTCGCTGGAGCTGAGTACTTTAGCGTGTTAGACGCGCGGTCAGGCTATTGGGCCATCAAACTGAGCACTGAATCCTCAATGTTGACGACATTTAACACAGTGTTTGGCAGGTATCGTTTCCTCAGACTGCCATTCGGAATCGTGTCCGCTCAAGACGAGTTCCAGAGACGCGTGGATGAAACATATGAAGGATTGGACGGTGTGACGGCCATAGTGGACAACATACTAGTGTTCGGCAAGACTAAAGAGGAACATGACCAGCGTCTCAGAGCGATGCTGAAGCGCACAAGGGAGCGAGGGGTGAGGCTCAACCCCGACAAGTGTCACATATGCGTGTCCGAGGTACGCTACTTCGGCCACACGCTCTCACACGAAGGCATCAAACCAGACCCACACAAGGTGAAGGCGGTCAAGGACATGCAACCCCCACAGAACAAAGCAGAGCTGGAGACAGTCCTCGGCATGATCAACTACCTCGCCAGATTCGCTCCACACCTCTCACAGATAAACTCACCCCTCAGACAGCTTCTGAAACAGGACAGTGAGTTTGTGTGGGATGCAGTCCACGACAAGGCGTTCCAAGAGATGAAGAATCTCATTACACAGCACCCAGGTCCAGTACTCTCATATTTCGACCCGCAGAAAGAGCTGCGACTCCAAATGGATGCATCCAAAAGTGGCCTTGGGGCTGTCATGCTCCAAGATGGCAAACCAATTGCCTATGCGTCCAAGTCACTCAACAGCACTGAAGAAAACTACGCAAAGATAGAGAAGGAGCTCTACGCTGTGGTCTTCGGCTGCAAGAGGTTCCACGAGTACATGTACGGACGAAAAGTGATTGTGGAGTCAGACCACAAGCCTCTGGAGGCAATACTAAAAAAGCCACTGGCAGCAGCACCACCCCGGCTGCAACGGATGATCCTGGCGCTCCAAAAATACGACATCCAAATCATCCACCGCCCCAGTAAGGACATACCGGTGGCCGACACACTGTCACGCAAGTCAATAGAACACCACGACAGTGACCTACAGGAAGGGATGGAGGCCCAAGTGCACACAGTCCTCAGCAACATCCCTGTGAGCGACACAAGACTCACAGAAATCAAGCAGGAAACAGCGCAAGATTCACAGCTCACCGCACTCAGATGAGCCACACTCACTGGCTGGCCAGACACAAAGAAAAAGTGCCCGCCCAGCATCCAGGAATACTGGAACCACAGAGCAGAAATCTCAGAAATGGACGGTATCCTGTTCAAAGGTGAGAGAATCATTGTCCCCCAAAAGCTTCGCAAGGACATGATACAGCGCATCCATGCCAGCCACCTTGGCGTGGAAAAAAGCAAATGCCGAGCAAGAGACTTACTGTTCTGGCCTGGCATGGGGAAACAGATCGAGGATGCGGTAGCAGACTGCAGCATATGCCAAGAACGGCGCAGCGCAAATGCAAAGGAACCAATGAGGTCACACGCCATACCCGAGCGGCCTTGGCAAGTGATAGGCATAGACCTATTCACATGGAACTCACAGGACTTCATAGTCACTGTGGACTACTACTCCAGATTCTTCGAGCTAGAGAGACTTTACAGCTGCACCTCATCTGCCGTCATTATGAAGCTGAAAGCAGCAATGGCTCGACACGGAATCCCCGAGACTATCATCAGCGACAACGGTCCGTGCTACAGCTCTGGTGAGTTCCGCAACTTCTCACAGACATGGGGTTTCTCACACACCACCACAAGCCCCCACTACCCACAGAGCAACGGCCTCTCCGAGAAGACTGTCCAGACGGCCAAACGCATCCTGGACAAAGCCAAAGCTGAGAACAAAGACCCCTACATGAGCTTACTGGAGTATCGCAACACACCGGTGGACAACCTGAAATCACCGGCACAGCTACTGATGAGTCGGAGGCTGCGGTCCATTCTCCCATCAACAGCAAAACACCTGCAGCCACAGATCGCCAGTCAGGAGGATGTTCACAAAAGGAGAGAGGTATGTCAACAGCGCCAGCAGGCGTACTACAACCGAACAGCCAAACCTCTGCCCCACCTGCCCGCAGGCACACCAATCAATCACACAAAATGGAGACCTGCAACTGTGGAAAGACCAGCGAACACAGACAGGAGCTACCACATCCAAACCAAAGAAGGTCAGATCTACCAACGCAACCGTCAACACCTGCGACAAAGCAGAGTGAACACTCACACTACACACACACACACTTCACAGCAGACTGTTACCAGCGCTAGCAACAACACACAAGCCCATCAGCAAGAGCATGCTGAACCTCCAGACACGAACAATCAGCGACGACCAGACACACAGCCTGGTTACACCACGAGGTCAGGTCGCACGATCAAACCAAGACAAATCCTTGACTTATGAATGTTAAAAAAAGAGAGAATTTTACACCAACCTGTACTATACCTGCTATGTTTTGAAAAGAAATATTTACAGCGTTCACTTACCTTGTGTACCTACCTGCTGTTTGCAGTTACCTGTAATGAAATGAAAAAAAAAGATGAAATGTTATTACGGTGTCACATTTAGACAGTGAAGGAAATGTTTTACACTACTTTGTTGCAGTCCAGTTATATAAGAGTTCCACTTTCATATTCTTTCTTATTAAGATTGTATTCGCTTATAAACGTGCTCAACGTGGTCTGTATCTCTGCAGAGAAAGCAGCACTTTTCAGAAAAAGGGAGATGTAATATTTGCTAGTAATATTTGATTTGCTAATGTCCCTTACGGCCTTCCGTAGCGCCACAACAAAGTCACGTGATGTACTTAACAACGTCAGTGGGAATCCGGTCGGTGAATAAACGCCCAGCACGAGAGAAGTCGTCCTTGCTTTATTAATGTTATAAGTTAACATAGCCAGAGGGCACAGATCATTACAGATTGGTCTTGTAGTTTTAAAAAATAAGCTTGTTTAGTAAAGCTGTTTTGAGAACAAAAACTAACATTGTTTTCAGTCGTATTTGGTATAAAAATATATTATTTGTAATCATATCCAGATTTTTACTTGACAAGGTCATATTTACCCCTGTGTGGCTCAACTTGCCCTTTGGCTAGGATCAACTTACCCCTAACCCAGGGCAAGCTGATTCAGAGGACCACTCTTTTTCAGAAGACATATTTTCATACCTTTTTTGTGCAGATGCAGTTTTAAAATTACGATTAGAAGTAAACATCCTGAAATAGGGGAGATGTACTTGATTAACTTCTGTCTCATTTTCCTTTCTGAAATGAAATTTTAAGCAAAAACTGGCTCAGCTTACTCCACTCCCCCTTACGTGTTGTGTCCATATACATACATAGCAATGCATCGTGTTCTGTTAATGCTATTTACGTTGGAGACCGCTAGGTGGCACTACTATGGTTTATATGTTCCAGGTACTGTGAGTTACGCATGTGTAGAAGGAGTAGAAGAAGAAAAACGTGTTGATGAAAAACAGTGGTAAGTAAAGTACATGCTCCCCTGTTCCTCTGCTTCGTGTGTTGATGTCTGATACTGAACCAACTACACAACACGTGTTCATTAATAATGACGCATGACAGAACCCCATGTGCGCCCCGATGGCACAGCACAGTGGAATATCTAATGTTCTCCATGAGGGGGTCAGGGCTGGCCACAAATAAAGCCCACTGCTGTGAGAAAGCGGAGAAGGAGGTTACGCATTGCCGTTAACCTTGAGGCCACATCCTTAGGAAAGGCAGCGGCTTTCAATACAGATATAGTTCCCTGACCCAAAAGTCAGCAACCAAGGACGCAAAGAAAGCGCCAGCGACACAGACACCTGAATTGCAAACCATAGAAAAGGCAGCAGAAGAACGAAGAAAGACAAAAGAATATGCAAACAAGCGAGCAAGAAGAACACCACAGAGTACAGTAGCTCTGTGGGTGATGTTCCCATCCCGCTAGATGGCACCTCTGGTTATGAGAGTCCTGAGGATGAGATGGATGATCCAGAGAACACTGACCTGTCGGTTGGTGACTTTGTGCCATTATGTAGGTTTGGCAGAGAATCTTGAGGGCAATGAAGTTGGGGCAACATTCCTCAGACAGCGCGACAATGGGACTGCTGCACTGAAACCCATTATTTCCAACGGCTTGTGCCGCGCCATATATAAGTTTAATTTATTATTATTATTATTATGGCGGCTTTTCACTGCGACGAGCAAAGCGCGGGTGCAGCACAGCGCGCCACTCGGTGAGCTCGCGTTGTAATGAATACCCGCGCGGCCAATAGAAACGATGCAGCCAGCCAGGCATGGAAGGCAAAATGGAGGAAAATATAATCTCATCAAGCTAAGTAGGACACTCCAGACGTCCCTTTCCCCAGAAATACCCTCCAGCTCCTCCTGGGGGATCACAAGGCGTTCCCAGGCGAGATTGGACATGTAGTCCCTCCAGCGAGTTCTGGGTCTACCCCGGGGTCTCCTCCCAGTTGGACGTGCCCGGAAAACCTCCAAAGGAAGGCGCCCAGGAGGCGTCCTAATCAGATGCCAAATCGAATATGCGGATCATAAATCAGATTTCCATACTGGATCGGTTGAGGCCAGGGGCGGAGCGTGGGTCTCAGCACAAAGGGGGCGGAGCTTCTCGATGAGCCCTTGTGATAGTCATTTTAAAATTCAAAAACTGTAAACTAGCGGAGATCTCATCCTATCCAGCAAACAACACAAATGGTCACTTATTGAGCCAAGCAGCCTACATGTCTAAGAAAGAATAGAAAAGCCACTTTTGCCAAACTGCCAGCAACAGAAACAAAACGGCCTATTTGCTTTAGGCGAATAAATCAACCACTGTCGCTCCATGGCGCCCGACCTTCCCAATTGAGGCGTATAGCAGGCTGGGTTGAAGCGGCGTCTGTCCTTGTATGGAAAAAAGTTATACGTATCCTTAAAACCAGGCTGACAAGGGCCATGTCCTATCAGAGCTCGGATAACGTCGGGGGTGAGAGGGCGGTTCTTGAAAAGGTCCGGGTCCGTTGGATACGCCTCTTGGCATAAAGTGTTAGTTCCGAAGTTACCGCCGGCTGACCCGGGTCCGGCGCTGTCGGAGGCGGGTGGACCTCCGGGAGGGGTAACGCTGCCATCGCTGCTACTGGAAGCACTACCGTTACTGTCCTCTGATGCTGGCGGCGGCTCTCCGGGTTGTAAGGACAACGGTGGTGTTGTGTTTGGGCGGGCTTGTTGCTGGTCCTCTGGTCTTTGATCGGTGACAGTGCTGCTAATGCTAACGTTACTGCTATCGCTAGCCTCGTCGTCAGTCGTCAGAGCCACCCGATCTTCGCGGTTGTCCTGAGAGGTCGCGGCTGACTGAGATGAAAAATAATTTGTAAGAGGACGACACGACGCAATTAGCTTCTTCTTACTTTCTTGCTTCTTGCGTTTGAATGAGCCTGATTCATGTTTTTTCTTCTCCATTTCGAAGTTCCCTCAAATTCATTCAGAAAACTGTCCAGTTCTGTCAAGTGTAAAAACGCTTACTCACTCCCCCTTCTGGCAGTGTGACGCAGTTACACCTCACAACCAATCACAGCTGGATCACAGCTCCGATGCATTCATGAATAGTCGTAAAAAAGGCTATAGCCTTTATAGGGGCCGTTAATATCAATGTATAGGGGCCCCGTACTGCACTGCATTTTTTATTATTAGCCGACTTTACGAGTGTGTCACTGAATGCGTCGGAGTCCCGAGACCCGGTGCGTTCACAGACGCATGTAAACTCGGCAACAGAGCTCCAAACGGGACCCCCCGACCTTGTGGGCCCTGGGGCGACCGCCCCTATGCCCCCACTCTGGCTCCGCCACAGGTTGAGGCCCAGGTTACCAACGACCACCACCGGTACTGTTGGCCAGCTGGATACCAGTGGAAACTATGCTACTGTTGGGTGAAGGAGAAGAAGAGGAGGAAGGCATGTCCAGAGGCAGCAGGAGAGCAGGAAGGATGGAGTGTGGAGGTGAGAGTCGGAACGTTGAAGAAGAGAGTGCAGGCAGGGTGGAGTGGGTGGAGAAGACTATCAGGAGTGATTTGTGACAGAAGGGTACCAGCAAGAGTTAAAGGGAAGGTTTACAAGACAGTACTGAGACCAGCTATGTTATATGGTTTGGAGAAGGTGGCACTGACGAAAAGACGGGGTGGAGCTGGAGGTGGCAGAGTTGAAGATGCTAAGATTTTCATTGGGGGTGACGTGAAGGACAAGATTAGGAAGGAGTATATTAGAGGGACCGCTCAGGTTGGACGGTTTGGAGACAAAGCAAGAGAGACAAGATTGAGATGGTTTGGACATGTGGAGGAGAGATGCTGGGTATATTGGGAGAAGGATGCTGAATATGGAGCTGCCAGGGAAGAGGAGAAGAGGAAGGCCAAAGAGGAGGTTTATGGATGTGGTGAGGGAGGACATGCAGGTGGCTGGTGTGACAGGAAGATGCAGAGGACAGGAGGAGATGGAAACGGATGATTCACTGTGGCGACCCCTAACAGGAGCAGCCGAAAGTAGTAGTAGTTGTAGTAGACAAACCCACAACGCTCGGTTACACTTGTAAACAAAACACAACTGCATTTCAAATTAATTGTAAGAATTAACGGGTTAATTTTGACACCACTACTATAAAGTGAACTAGGGCTGGGCAATTTTTCGATATTATATCATATCAATATCTTGATATAAGACTAGATACCATCTGGGATTTTGGATATCGTTAATGTCGTGATATGACATGTTTTGTCTTTTCCTGGTTTTAAAGCCTGCATTACAGTAAAAAGATGCAATTTTCTGAACTTATTAGACTGTTCTAGCTGTTATATATTTGTCTCTATCTGTTTGGACATCATATCCACATTGGTAATGAGTATTAAAAATGGCATTGTGTAAATATTTTGTGAGAGCACATCTCGACAATTATCGTCAAAATATTGATATTGAGGTATTTGGTAAAAAAATATCGTGATATTTGATTTTGTCCATATCGCCCAGCTTAACATGGCAGAATCGTCTGAGTAATAATAATAATACTGATAATGATAATAATAATAATAATTAATGATTACATTTATATAGCGGTTTTCTAGACATCCAAAACGCTTCACATTGAAGGGGGTAACTCACTTGAACCACCACCCATCTGTATTATAATATAGTATCATAGTTATATTATTATAGTTATTATTATACTTGTACAGTATTAGAGTATTATAGTTCTGTGAGTGCCTGAATGAGCACTCATTTGTTTACAGTGTAAAAAGAACAGGTGCGCTGACAGAGCCCTGTGGAGCTCCAGAACTGATAGATTTTAGCTGAGACAGACTGTTATTCACCTTAACCTGCTGAGTTCTCTTTGTTTAAAATGAGGGATCTCACTTGATAACTGAAGAGTTTATGTCTAGCTGTGTGAAGTTTCTGAATGAAAAGGTACGGCTGAAAAGTGTTAAAAGCAGAGCTAAATTGAATAAAAAGCCGCCGAACACAAGCTCTACTGTCCTCAAGATGTTTTAAAACCAAGTACATGATGACAGTAATAGCATCATCTTTACTCTCTTCCTGTCCGTGAGCAAACTGTAATGGATCTAATTTGCTGTTCACGTCCGCTTTCAACATAGACACTACTCGTTTCTCAAGGCACTTCAGTCGGATGGGCTTTCTTTGGGACAGGAATAATTACAGAGCTGTTTCCAAAGAGCAGGAACCTTTTGAATATCTAAGGACTGTTGAAAAGTGGGGCACTACGGTGGTGTTAGCTCTTCTGCACAAGTTTTAAAAGAAAAGTTGAAATCCTATCAGGACTTCTAGCCTTCTTTACAAAGACATGTTTAAAAAGATACTGGACATATTGCGGATCGATCCACAGTCTCTTCTCAACATACTTAATGGGGGATAAAGAGTCCAGCTCCTTAATACACTCTGCCGTAAAATCACGAGTCTCAAATCTCAGATAAAAATCATTTAAATAATTTTCAGGTCATCTGAAGTGACTAAGCCCTTCTTAGCTGGTTTCAAGTTCGTGATGGCCTTCATAGAGTCCCATAGTCTCTTCAAATTAGAAATGTTCCTCTAAAATATCCTGTCGTTTCCTGGTTACTCTTAGCTGCTGGTTCAAGTCCCTCTGCACAGATCCAAGTGCCAGGCAGTCCTGAGTTTTAAATGATATCTTTTTTTCCTCTTAATGCAGTCTTTTGTTATTTGGATAGATATCAACTTCCTTTTTGGCGACCAAATTGTCAGTGCAAAAATGTATATAGTCTGTTCTTGCCTCAGCGGCTATGTCTATGTCCTGGCTATGGAAGACGTTGCAGTCGGTGCAGAGAAAACGACCTTTCAGAGATCCGACACCATCGTTTGACCACACAACGCGATCCATGTAGCATTTATTACATGGCCAACATCTAATTTTCTCATTAATACGTTAAAACAACTGGGAAAATCCAGCTCAGAACGGGGTTTAGGCCTTGCCATAGCAAACCTTGGGCTTGGAAGTGTCACAGTATATGCCTCATGTGGCAGACCTTCAGTCTTTTGTTGGACAGTCTTGCAAAAAAAGGGCCATGAGGCCATGTTTATCCAACATTTGAAGGAAATCCTCCAAAATGAAACATACACAGACACTGTTGTCTGTCACTATTGAGTCAGCGGACAAAAGTAAGCATGAGGACGTCTAAACTGAATCCGACTATATCACCCCCTACTGGGGAAAGAACGACAGGTCAACAAGGGGCGAAAGAACAAAAAACAAAACAAAACAAAACAATTATGTTCTTTTTTTCTCGATTTTGATGATCAAACTACAAGACATGTCTTCATGCATGCTCAGTAATCCAGATAAGAGCACCAAAGAAGGCTGAATCAGTTCATCTGGACACAACGTTTATTCATAAACGCATAATAATCAATCTACTACTACTTTCGGCTGCTCCCGTTAGGGGTCGCCACAGCGGATCAATAATCAATAGAAATCATAAGCGCAATACACGTTGTATCCAGATGAACTGATTCAACCTTCTCTGTAACTGCAAGGCAGCTTTTTAAAATGCGGCATCACACGTTTTGTTTTGGCCTTTTATAACCTTTATCTCCGTCATAACCAAACACACAAATCCAGATTCTTGCGTTCAGACTTTATCAGTAACATGTACGTCTGCAGCGCCCTAAGTGCAAAGTATTAAGCCGATGGTACCGGCGGTTAACAGCTGCCAGGTAATTTCTACAGCCTCATAGGGAATAGCAACTAGGAATAACACGCATAAAACTGGGCTGGATATTAGCCCATCCCCCCCCCACCCACCCACCCACCCACCCATTTTTCTCCCCAGTTGTACTTGGCCAATGACGGTCATTGCAGCCCTCCCCTCTGCCGATCCGGGGGGGGGGGGCTGCAGACTACCACATGCCTCCTCCGATACACGTGGAGTCGCCAGCCGCTTCTTTTCACCTGACAGTGAGGAGTTTCACCGGGGGAGACGTAGCGCGTGGGAGGATCACACTACCCCCCCCCCCCGAGAGGAGGCGCTAGTGCAGCGACCAGAACACACACCCACCTCTGGCTTCCCACCTGCGGACACGTCCAATTGTGTCTGTAGAGACGCCCGACCAAGCCGGAGGTAACACGGGGGATTCGAACCGGCGATTCCCGTGTTGGTAGGCAACAGACTAGACCGCCACGCCAGCCGGACGCCCCTAGCCTGTTGTTTTAAAGGCAGCTTGCTCTACTGCAGCTCGACACAAGGAAAACTTGTTCCAGATTTGAGTGTATTTCCTATTGCCACAACCATAGCCCAGGTTTAGCTGTGTAGTTAACGCGATAGCTGCTTAGCAGCTAGCCTTTCTCATGAAGCTCATATCCATTTCTCCACTTGTTTGCATTTGCGAAGACTATAAAATATCTTATTAGTAAATAAATGCTAATGAAACTACTCCACAGCAGTATGCATAACACCTTTACTACGTGTACAATCACGTTGTTATGATGCGTAATAATAATAACGAGTACAGTGGCCAAATACCCCACAACATACACAGTTAGCTATATGTATGTTTGTCATTGGGCAGTGATTTGTAAGTGGTTCCCCTCCTGGTTCAGGCTGTAGTTCGCTCTGTGTAGTTTTACTGGGTAAATAGCTGGTAAATGCCCCGCTCGTCATAGACTGCAGAGAGAGAGAGGGGCTACCATCATCTGTTGCCTGCACTTGCTGTCAAGAAGAGCAAACAACGAGATGTGCACGACAAATTGGAGCTGCCCTTGAGCATCGGGCTGACCATAGATCAGCCCCCCCCTCCTCCCACCTCCCCCCCCCCCCAATTCCCAACCTGCGTCGGTGGGATGGATAAATCAGACGCTGCACGTCAAAACTAAGGGGCGACTTCACCATCCCTTACGTTGTTAAATATGCCCCCAAAAGAAGACGACGAGTTGCCAACCGTGAAACTTGACAGATGCAGTGGGCCAAATGTCACAGGTATATCTTCATATCAATCGGTATAGATCCCCCCCCCCACCCCCGCCCCCTGCACGCTCCAGTCGCCCTAATGCCCCGGCTATTGATCACATGCGCGGTTAACAAGGAATGACGTGATGAACGACAGCTACGTCAGGGTTCTCACGTGCGGCGACACGCGTAAAAAAAGACGCAGATGGGCTGAGACGCTCATCTGTGCGTGCACGCACGCACGCACGGACACACACACGCACGCACACACACATGCACGCACACATGCACGCGTGCACACACAACCCCTCGTAATCTGCCTCCCGCTGGTCATCTTAATCATCGGTGTTGACACCACCTATGGAATTGATTTCCCATGGCAGCGCGGCCCATCTATTGCCGCAAACACAGGCCGGGCTGCAGTCACGTCATGTTGACACGGAACGCAGCCGCTTCTTCTTGTCCTCGCTGCTCCCGTGGCATGATGAGGAGGAAGAGGAGCGCCGGGGGTGGTCCGGCGGGATGCGGCACGTCGCTTCTGAAACTCACTGTCAACCTCATTTTGTCATTAGTGCAGACGCTCCCCTCTGCAAGGCAGACAGTGGAGGAGATGGTTGTGTAATCAAAGGCTCTGGCTTCCAGGCACCCCCCTCTCACCCCCCCCCCCCACACACACACACACACAGGTTCCTGTCTGTAAGCGGAGATCGAAGAGGAGGTAAGGGTTACTGTCTCGATCCTACAGGGAGAGAGCTTTAAAGACCGGAGTCGGTGGCTGGCTGTTGAACTTTAGGCTGCACACAAACAACACGCCACAAGGCCCCGCTGGTGAGGAAAACAGAGCCAGAACACGCGCTCTCTCTCACCGGCAGCAAAACGGACGACTTTAACTGCCCGCCGCTAATTTAAATATCGTCCTTTTCCCTCTGCTCCCGTTGCTTTTGTCAGGGGACCAAAGAAAAAGGGTTATAATGTGGGTGTATTTACACCCAGGACGGATGAGGATGAGACAAATGCCTCATTGATGATGCAGTGGCACGAAATCAATTAAACCCACTGGCAGGTAAGACATTAATTTCAAAGAGCGAAATGTATTAATGATGGTCAAGCTCATCCAATTCTAATTGTCTGGCTGAGCAAATACAGGACGCAGGGATGCATTATGCAATCCTCTGACACCTGGCCACCCCTGTTGATCTGGAAATGAGAGGAAAACCAATCAGATTTTAATTACTGACAAGGCAGGGGTGTTTGCATAATGTATTGCCGGTTTTTTTGGTATTAGCCATATCCGAACCGCGGCGTCTGCCTCCTCTGTCTTTGCAGCACTTGAAGAAACACATGTAGGCTTTGTTCCTCATAAACAAGGAGCCCACATTGTGCTCGCCATATAATGCTGGGTGGGAAAGGGTTTGAAAATAAACGCTGTCGGAATGAAACATTCAGCTGAAATCTTTCCACCACTCTTTTTTAAAAAAATTTTATATATTTTTTTATTTTATTTTCTGCAGCACTGTGCAGGTAGCCTTGAACTTCAATAGCTCCATAATCCGCTGTCTGCCCAGCATTGATATTTGCCCACCAATTGAATTTCACAGTCTAGACTCATTCTGCACACTCTCATTCACTGAACTAACATAGCTGTGCCATTGAATGTTTACAATTCTGATTGTGTACATGCATGTTTGTTTGTATTACAAAAAGTAAAACGTAACCCTGCAGTTAGTAAAGATTCAAATATTTTTTTTTCCCCTTCCACGCTCAAAAAGTCCCGAGAAAACAACACTGCGATATCGTCTTTGCTTTGTATATTCTGTTGGAAACCGGAGCTCCAGTTTAGTTGAGATGCAGGCTGCATTGGTGCCGGGTGTGGAAACAAAAGATACAGCAATAATTAATGGAGACATGTGCTGCAGGTAATTAGGACACTAATTTGGTAATGGTAGACTGATCCGGGTATCTGATTTTGCCATTGAACTGATTTGTTTGACCAGACGTGGGCCCTAATTACCCCTAGGGATGAGGAGCTACTCCGCGAGCAGTTTCAGATCATAAGGTCCCCACCACAGACTCCCATAAACATCGGCTGTGATGATTACAGTCATGATTCACTGGCGCTGGCGTTACTTAATCACTGCGTGGCGAGCGGCCCGCCTGCAGCGCTCAGGGCCCCGAGTGCATTTGCACCCCTGCGCACAAGTGGGCGAGTGCGTTGCCGAATAAGGTTAGGTACGATGACTACGGCGGGGCCTTCGCGAGCGTTCATCTGTTGGGCCAGAGCCGCTCGCTCATTCGCCGCCCCTTCTGACGCAGATGGATGTCAGAGCGGTTCGGTCTGGCCACACACGACTGCAGAAGTAATGTGGCGGAGTCGTGTAGGACCAATCGACCGTTTTGCTTCCTGCAATGTGCCTGTTAAAGCCAGACAAGGCCATAATTCTCATTAAGTGTTTACCCCCCCCCCTTCCCACCTCCCACCCCCACCCCCGCGGATCTTAAATGGCACAAACTACTAGCTTGTGCCATTTAAGCTCCATTTCCTGCAGATCCCCACACTCCCCCAACCTCGGACCAGCTAAGACGAGCTCAACACAAAATAAAGGTTTCCGGAGGATAATGGCATCGATGTGGGACCAGAACCAGACTGGTCTCGAACGCTGTCCCCTCGAATCATAGAAATAGAGGGTGCCGTGTGTAAAAGGGCTGTCATTCAGTCAGGCACCCTGTGTCCTTGTGTTAACCTATCAGCCTTTTGACGCCATTTTCTTCCAGCAGTCGCGCCGTTTTGGAACGGCATTGTGTAATATTATATATGGGCCTCTGACAAGCCTAAATTGTAATCCGCAGTGTTATTCCAAAAAAAAAAAATCAAATGGAAATGCTTTATGGGATTTGAAGATACTAATAATTCATCATGGCAGTGAAGGCCCAGTGAGACGTCAGGCTTATTGTCACACAACGGCCAGCTCAGTCATTTACAGAACACATTACCAGTCACTGACGAGTCACCTTTACATCTGCTGCCGCGACTCGCACGACTTCGATTGATTTATTTTTTTTCCTTTTTTCTTTTTTTTTTTTTGTTCCATGTGATTTATTTTGGCCGAGTTAATGTCCTACATTAATCAAACCATAATTAGAGTCATGACATAATTGTGACAAAAAAAACTTCATTTCCTGAAGTAATTCATAAAGGTCCTGTCATTTCACAGTAAGAACAGAACAGACCTGTTTAAAATGTACTGCCTAATAACCGCCATCCGTCCGTCCATCCATCCATCCGTCCGTCCATCCATCCATCCGTCCGTCCATCCATCCATCCGTCCGTCCATCCATCCGTCCATCTATCCATCTATCTATCTATCTATCTATCTATCTATCTATCTATCTATCTATCTATCTATCTATCTATCTATCTATCTATCTATCTATCTATCTATCTATCTATCTATCTATCTATCTATCTGGTTAGATAGACAGATTACACCCAACACTGGTAAAAATAGAAAAAAAATGATGAATGAATCTTAACTGCCAATAAGGACACAAAAGAGCAGCTACGACGATTTAAAAACGACGAGAAATGTTAAATGAAATATGAAGTAAAGATGGAGCGTAAAGATGAAGCAGGCGAAATAGAGGAAGTAAAACTTGAAGGGTTTTTCTAGACCACTGAATTATTCTGTAGCAGAGTTCAACAGCAGAGAAAAAGATGCTGCGAGCGGAGATGGGGCACGAGTGGAGAGAAGAAAACACCGTGTGTGTTTTCAGGGAGGACCTTTGGGATGTTTTTGGTTGAATAGTGACAAATATGGGTTTCCAGGTGCACAGTACGTGGATGTGTTGGCCATATAAAATGCTAAAATGGCAAACATATAGTCTGACAGAGGAAAGAAGCGTGAATATAAGAGTGGCTCGAAGTAAAAAAAGAACAATCAGAAAACTGAAGATGTTCTTGGATTCGGTGTTTCGGTATCCATCACGGTATTACACTGCTGGGCTGTCCAGGTAGTGTAGTGGTCTATTCCGTTGCCTACCAACACGGGGATCGCCGGTTCAAATCCCCTGTGTTACCTCCATTTTGGTCGGGCGTCCCTATACAGACACAATTGGCCGTGTCTGCAGGTGGGAGGCCGGATGTGGGTATATGTCCTGGTCACTGCACTAGCGCCTCCTCTGATCGGTCGGGGCGCCTGTTCAGGTGGAACTGGGGGGGGGGGGGTAGCGTGATCCTCCCACGTGCTACGTCCCCCTGGTGAAACTCCTCACCGCCAGGTGAAAAGAAGCGGCTGGTGACTCCACATGTATCAGAGGAGGCATGTGGTAGTCTGCAGCCCTCCCCGGATCGGCAGCGACTGGGACGGCTCGGAAGAGTGGGGTAATTGGGCAAGTGCAATTGGGGAGAATTACAGAATTACACTGCTGAGGCCTGCAGTCTTGTATGCACCCGTAAACTTTAGATAAAAGCTTCTACCAATACCAGATTGTTATGTCCCTGCAGGTAAACACAATCTTTTCTGAGCACTTCTTTGCATTAAATTCAATCTACAGTCGCTTGTAGCTGCTCTATAATTCTCAACAATTGTGCTAAATTGGTGCTGTCTGGTTAAGAACAGGAAGCTGAAGCCAACAACATTATTCTGTTTGCTTGGCAACGCTGGATTTCGAGAATGTATCCGTGCCATCTGATGTGCAAACGTTCATAATATATCACAGCTACTTTCACTTTATTCACCCAGACTGACCAAACAAGGATGGGTTTGATTAAGCGGACCTTGAAAAAAAAAAGCCCAGCATGTGATAACAGACATCAGTCACTAGTAAACAGCCCATCGTTTGAACCAAGACGTCCAACTGGTATTGAGGATGTATATGTAACGACGCCCTCCGCTTCGCTCCGTCCCTTCTCTTTTTCCTTTGACCCAGCAGAATCACGCAAGCTGGGTTTCAAACCCTGCCACCATTCTTGGGCCTCAAAGAGGGTTTTGTTTGATAGCAGCAATCCTGCAAAGGTCACAGGCATCAAGAAAATAGAAGGGATGAGCCAGGAGGATTTCAAGTTGTATTAATGAGGACCCCCTTGGCCAGCAACCGTCTTAGAGGTCAGGCCATCACCTAAAATGATAAAGATTTATCATGGGGAGGCAAGGCTGGTCAAAGCTCTCTCTTATCTCAGGCTTCGCTTTTCACAGTAGCAACCACTGTCAAGAGTCTCACATGGATGAAAGACTTGGCCACTCTCCATTGGTGTTGCAAACCTCCAGAAATATTCCCGACATTGGTAAATAATTCATCCCATACGGTTTGTACTCTTTCAGAGCTTCTGAGGAGACGCTAGTACATTATGCCATTCCCCCAATGCACAAGGAGGCCCTAACTCAAAAATGGTGGCACTCGAAATTAGACGCTGTTTAAGATTCCACGACCATCATGTCTAGGACAAAAAAGAAAGAAGAAGGAAAGAAGGAAGCACACTTATTCTTTATTTCCCAGAGAATTCATGGGCACCCGTCTCGAAGAGTATAAACTACACAGATTCATTAGAGAGTAAGCACCGATTTTAAGAATCTCTCGGCCTACTCACATTTAGAAAAAGGGCTAAAAAGGGGTGTGGGTGTGGTGTGGATTGGACTGAGGGTGGCAGTGTTGCAGTAAAACACTATGCCAAAGCTTCTCACAAATAAACCCAGAGAGAATACTTGGTTAATTAACGCATATGTGTCGCTATCACCACATGGGCCGCGGCATCTCTGATGCCCCCATGTGAAGTCAGGGGTTGAACTTAAAGTTGCTCCAGTTTGGGAATTCCCCCCCACCCCCCTTTTTTTCGCCCCAATTGTATCCAGCCAACCGGCTCTGTGTGTAACTGTGGTCCACTGACTTCCGGTTTCTACTGCAGCGGTCATACCAGTTTCCTGTTTGTTGACGTGTGCTATTGACGTCCACAATTACATGAGGATGAGTATCCTCATCCTCATTATACTCATAATTGTGGACGTAACGTCATATGCACAACTTGAGACTTTTCACCCGTTTGCTGGTAGGTGCAGGTGAAAGTTTGTCGAAAATCGGGCACATGTCGCTTGCAGGCATCGCGAAAAATATGCCATTGTCCATAGCACTCAGTTTCTGACTTTTCAGTTTCTGAAAAGTCAGAAGGCACTGATGAAGCCTCTCGGACGAGAGGCGAAACGTCTTCACGGATATACTATACCATGTCCAGCTGCACTCGATTCAACTCCTTTGGATGCTATATGAGTAAAACAGTGCATGACAAGATGACGCCATCAGCAGAGCGCTGATAATGGTTGCTTAGCAACAACATCTGGCATAACAGCTAGTTTTCTAAACATGCTCGTCATTGGAGGAGTTAATCACTGCAAGCTTTTGTCTGCGACCTGCTCTACGCTGTGCAAAGAAACACCAAGACATGAAATGGGCAGTATTGTATTATGGTTGTTGTGTATTATTTGTTTGAAAATTCAGTTTCCATAACCGTTATTGCAACTTCTCTTGATCAACTCACTAAATAATAATAATAATAATAATTAATAAATTAAACCTATATGGCCAAATCCCACCTCAAGCAAGCATGAAAGCTGTTTTGCAATATGTAATATATTGATCAGCATGTGGCATTTCCATTCAGCATTTCATTTTTAAAACTCGAAGAAAAAAATTGCGTCAAAACAGTGATGGATTCATAGCTTTTGTAAAAAAAAAAGAAGCTTTATATATAAGTTTAAAGTTTATCCAAGCAGACAAGTTTTATATCAAAAAAACGTTTCATAACATTCTTCATTTTAACTCGTCGACAAGGTCTTGCATTGCCCATGGAATCACAGCTCTGAGCAGACAATGTGAATTTTCAGGGAACGTGGTCCTCTGGTGCCTTTATCATCTTGTGAGTTTTGTGTTCTGAAGTTTACACTCATCTGTACCCATGACCTTTTAAAACCTGCAGCCTAATGGAGCCTACGCTTGGTCATTTCATTATTGTGAGTCAGTGTCTGGTGAATACGTGTGTGTGTGTGTGTGTGTGTGTGTGTATGCGTGTGTGTGTGTGTGTGTGTGTGTATATATATATATAAAGATAGATGTAGGGGAAAAAAAACTTTAATACATAGCAGAACAAGCCTGTTTTGTGTGTCACACACTCATCAGCTGCCAAGGTGGCTATGTATATATAGTAGTAATATGTCTACCTTGAACAGTAGAAATGAACGGACCATATTCAGTTTGGGGTTCATTTAGTTTGGGGTTCAGATGTTGTGGATTTAGTCAATGCACACTGTAGGCACTGAGATCTCAGTTGTGCATACCTGTACCAGTGAGTTGAGACACATGCAATGTTATACCAGCCCATAAGGTTTTGGTTAGGACCGTTAAGGGTTGGGGTAAGGAGGGTAATGTATTGCACACACTGTGTTGCTTCATATTCAAATCGTCTGGAAGTTCTACTAATTGTTTCCTCTTAGCAGCGTCGATGATGCATTTGATGCTTCATACCCTGCTCCCTGAAACACAGTCCCATCACAAACTGCTGAGTCAAGCTGCTGCCGACCCTCTTGCCCAAATACAATTCAGAAGCGGCTTGTTGTATATTTTTACACAAGCTGCTTCAAATTTGGCTATTCAGAGATACTTGTTGATCTGTGCCACTTCTCTTTAGCATAATCGTCATCCAATCTGAGATGTTCACCACAGCTCCCTCCACCCCATGGGACCTGGAACTTGGTTCTTTGGTACTGCATTCTGAGTTGGTACTAAATTCTAGTACCTGGTCCCAAGACAGAACCATGTCGTTTATAATGCAAATGCGTGAGCCTGATGAATCACTGTGACACAGGTTGATAGTCGAGAAAAGGCCCGTTGACTCCTTTGTATTCTGAGGTCTCACAGACATATTGAGCAACAATCCTATTCACTGGCCCCACCCCCTCATGTTGCTTTAAATTTTAGGCCCCTGCCTGACTCTATACTTCCTGAGATATCTTAAAATATTCAGAATTGGATGGCACAATGGTGCAGTGGTTAGTGCGGTCGCCTCACAGCAAGAGGGTTCTGGGTTCGAGCCTCGGGGTAGTCCAACCTTGGGGATCGTCCCAGGTCGTCCTCTGTGTGGAGTTTGCATGTTCTCCCCGTGTCTGCGTGGGTTTCCTCCGGGTGCTCCAGTTTCCTCCCACAGTCCAAAGACCTGTAGGTCAGGTGAACAGGCCGTAAAATTGTCCCTAGGTGTGAATGTGTGTTTGTGTGTATGTCGGCCCTGTGATGGCCTGGCGGGCTTGTCCAGGGTGTCTCCCCCCTTGCCGCCCAATGACTGCTGGGATAGGCTCCAGCATCCCTGCGACCCTGATTCGGATAAGCGGCTTGGGTAATGGAGTGGACGCTGCATTGCACAAGTTAAGATTTGATGAGAACAAAGCATGGAAACTGCTAGAACACGAGACATGGACCAGTATCCCATAGCTTTTCACTAGCTTTGGTACGGGCATCATAAAGTTCTTTAGTAGTTGTTTTTTTTCCCCTCATCACCTTTTCAGTTTGTGTGCTGTGTGAGGTTTTCCCTGGACTGCTCACTGGAAATCCTGATTGTCTTTACATCTTTTTTCCCCCCTTAATTTTACATTAATTTCAGAGAGCAGGTCAGTCACAAAAACTCACAAAGTTTATCATACGTTTGACGGTGTTTACTAGACGTTAACTATTGAAATTTGACTGGTTTGAATTTTAAAAATATATTTAAAAAAAAGATTTTATATTTGGGTGTGTGACACATCAATTTGCATAAACACAAATGGAGCATTTCTGAATAAACCACCCAGGCAAATACTCTAACATGTTGCTAACGTCTTGGCAAGGACCAAAAAGTCAATTTTGCTCATTTACTGAAATAAAAGGGTATGATGTATGATGTGCCATAAAGCAGGGAAAACATCCATTTAGAGGCCCATTTCAGATGTTAAAACTATGATGTACTGACTTGAAAATGGTTACGTTTGAGGTCTAGTAGATTTATGACAGTAAAGCCGCCATAAATCTGCTGGACCAGCACCATTCATTAAGCACATAATTTAGAAAGTAAAGGGTTGGGTGTGGGAGTACATGTAGGTCATTAGGGTTATCGAGTCAGTGCTCATCCTCTGAGATGAGTCTCTTGAAAACACAATCACAAGGCCCAAAAACACCTCCCAAAAGGCTCGACATCTCAGAATCGCGTCCTTATCGGGACTGTACTCATCCACGCTACACCTCCATGGATGTTTAAATCTAGTACACCACACAGTCTCACATCTAGTACTCAGTATGCAGCAATTCAATATAATACCCAATAATATTACAGTGATAGACTTGACAATAGGAGTGCTGTGGAACAGCTGATGCTACTGGCTAGAGACAGTCTGCTGAGCAGGGAAATATGTATAACTGTAGTCAGGACCACACAAGGACCATAATTTATTCGCCAAAATTTGGCCACAGTATGAATAGAATTCACAGTAGACGTTCTTGATGTTGAAGGTAAAAGCAACGCTGTGCAGGATAATATAATTTTTACTCAACATCATTATTATCGTGTCAGCGTGCTTGAACGAAATCATTCTGCTTGTATTGCACTTGCTGCTGGGTGTTTCTTTGAAGGAACTGCCCTCACTCACTGTCGCTGGCTGTAATACTTCAGAATCAGAATCAGAATCATGTTTATTGGCCATGTAGGAGGTTTGCACAAACATGGAATTTGACTCCAGTTTCGTGGCTCTCTCAGTGTACTTAGCATAGAATAACAACATTACAACACAACAATCTGCAGATGTATACTCAAGGATTGACAGGCAAAATAAGAGGTGATAAAGTGCAGTGGTGCAGAGAATATATCAGAGATGCTGAAATAGATGTTAGCAGGTTACTTACATACATGTCTGAGGTAGATGGACATGACAGAGTGTACCAGTATACATACAATATACAGTACAGTATATACAAAATGGTTGGATGTATTTGACCGTGTTAAGTGTTCATTTGAATAACAGCCTGCAGAAAGAAACTGTTTTTATATCCTGTTGTTTTGGGGTACAGTGCTCTGTAGCGCCTGCCAGAGGGGAGGAGTTGGAACAGGTTGTGACCAGGGTGTGATGGGTCTGCAGTGATGTTGCCTGCCCGTTTCCTGACTCTGGAGGTGTATAAGTCCTGAATGGAGGGCGGGTTGGCACCGATGATTTTCTCTGCAGACCTATCTGTCCGTTGTAGTCTGTCCCCGTCCTGTTTGGTGGCCGAACCAAACCAGGTGGTGATGGATGTGCAGGGGACGGACTGCATTATTGCAGTTATAATACTGCACTTATAATCTATTCTTAGACTGTCAACGAGTTGACATAGTCTTGACTAATTGAAGCTATTAAACCGGCTGTAGACTTATTTGACATTTCACCTCTTCTATCGTAGAGACTAGACACTGTGGGGCAAACAAGCCAAAATACAGTTAAGATAAATGTGTGGCCTAGAGACAAACGGCACACATAGGGGTGGGGGTGGAGGTGGGGTGCATTAACATCACAAACACTACGGCTGGTTTATCTATTTTGATAAGAAATGCTATTCGAGCAACGGAAATTATTTTAAAGACCCAACTTTATTTATTTATTTATTTATTTGGGGGGGGGGGGACATCTCTACCTCTAAATGTACGAATGGATGCACGGAGGCCAGAATTCTCCAGCGAGTAACTCATGTTGTTCTGACTCCATCGACACCTTCAGCACCGACATGAGTCATCTGCTGCGGCTTACCATGCACTTACAGCGGGATCCGACATGGGATGAATGCCCTCTTCTTGTCGTTAAGTGCACCGTGGAGCCCTCGATGAAGCGTTCGGGTACACCGGTTCTGATCTGAACACAAGGTTTATGTATAAAAAGCAGGCACTCTGTACAGGATGCCCCCCACCGCCCCTACATCGCACCGCACCTGTCTTTCTCAGCAAATAGTATCGTTGCGTTGCTAGTGGAGACATACTGGAAAGATGTCTAAATCAGCACAAAAAAAAAAAAAATCTCTGAAAGTTGGGCACTGACTAGAATTGGTGTTGGAACCTTAATTTATGTTTTTTTAAGCATAAAATTGGCCCAGGCTTACATCCTCCGTGCTTCTTCTCCAATTTGTGTTCTTCAGCTTTCCCTTTCCCTTGGATATTCTTATGGGAACGGATGTCTGACAACACGGGGAACAAAACTAAATTACAGGGAAGGATCTCTTTTCTTAATGAGTTGACAGTGAGAAAACACCATCTCACCAAATTTACTCCCCTTATGGGACCTCGCTTCACTCATGACCAACAGTCATGCAGCGAATTCGACACATTGCATTTCAATAATGGCGCTACCCCTCTGCCTTTCCCGCGGCGAGGCGTGTTCGGTGGGAGTCGGTCGGAACCACGCAGGGCCCAGTTTGTGATCAGAACCATCATTTCTCACGTAATAAACCGCGTAGAATAAATAAGTATTGGTTAAGTTTGTAACTCGCTAGTAATGCTAGCGCTTCATTCAAGGTCTCTCTCGCGCTCTCTCTTCTTCCTCTAGTTTACCCAAATGTACTATTCCTCACGACACCTACAGGTCCATAATATGTATAGCCGAGCTATAGACGTCATTACGTCCCCTTTCCTAGGAATGTTACAGCACAGAAAGACAACTTTCAAGGTTTCCTTATATAAAACATTTGTCGAACACACAACCGTTCAACAAAACTCAAACATACTCTTAGAACTTGTTTGTGCTTTTTGTTGTTTCCCAAACCAGCTATCAACATTGCTTATGGTCTAACATCATTTCATATTTCTATATATATTATGTTTATAACTTATAAATATGTTCTACTCATAACATATTTAATAACAGGCCATCATTTCTCATATTTATCAACTGTGAGTGGTTTGGAAGTGCCCGGCTGAGGAGGACCCTCGGCCTCCTTCGTGTTTTTGTCGGACTGATGTCATGGAGGGCCGGCCAGCGCTGCACACAAAAGATTTGGCTGAGATATCCGTGTGGCGGCTGTCCATCCCTCCCCGAGCCACGCTTTTCTTGGAAAATAGGGTTCTGCAGCAGCGGGGGGCCGCCGTCAAACACCACACCATCCGCCGAATGTTTAACTTTCCTACAGGAGTCATTCGAAACAGGAACGGGAACTTGTCTATTGGGAAATACCACCGGATTAGGGGGGCTGAAAGATTGAAAAAGTAATTTGAAAAATAATGGGCTTTTTAATGACTGAACCTGTGGGACACCCAGATGTGCTCTTTGTTAATTTTCACTAGTGTAATGTAAAATTCCAACTGCTTAATTACTCCAGGACACACAAAGCAACTGGTTTTAACGAAGCAATTATGGGAACAGCTTCGACGTTTCGCCACAGCTTACATTAACACATTCTCCCCGCCCGTTCCCTTCCTTGATGAAACCTCGCTTTTTTGGTATAAAGTTATCAAGACTTGCGTGTTTTAAGCAGTGACACAATTGCCCAAGTCGCTTATCAAACGGTTGCTGTGGCTTGCAGGGCCGCTTGCCATGCGAATGTGGCCTGGTTCTAATCTGGTAACTTCATCATATAAGCGTTTCCTTAACAACAGCTGGTTTTTATCCCTGCATCTCAGTTAGGGTAGAGTATCTTCAGTTAAGTGGCAGAGCAGGTTCCTTATTATCATTATTTAGTCTTAACAGTTTGACTTTACCATGGTATCAGGCAGCACGGTGGCCCGGCAGTTAGCGCTGCAGCCTCACAGCAAGAAGGTCCTGGGTTCGAACCCCGGGCCGTCCCAGGTCCTTTCTCCCCGTGTCTGCGTGGGTTTCCTCCGGATGCTCCGGTTTCCTCCCACCATCAAAAAGACATGCATGTTAGGGTCAATACTCCTGCCTGTGCCCCTGAGCAAGGCAATGGAAAAAAGAACTGGAGTTGGTCCCCGGGCGCTGCAGCTGCCCACTGCTCCTATGCAACAGGATGGGTTAAATGCAGAGAACACATTTCATTTGTAGGTATGTACAAAATGACCAATAAAGAGTATTCTGTTCTATTCTATTGTGTTCTATTGTATATCCTCACGTGTGTGAGAATGAGAATGAGTGAGTAGATGGTGAGATTTTTCTTTTTTAACCCTGTGAGGAGACTTGTTGTTGTTAGACGCTCATATTTTATGACTTTAGGTGATCTCTTAGTCACGTGGAGGCGAAGACTGACGAGATAATCCATCAAGGTTGCAGGAGGCTGGAGTCAACCCCGGCATGCTTTGCGTGGAGGACATAGAGACACCTTGGACAGGTCAGCCGTCCACCACGGGGACCTGCATGCGCACCGTCGACCCCTACGGATAATTCGGCGACTCCGACCCATCTAACATGCACGTCTTCGCACGGTGGTGGTGGGGGGGGGGGCTACACAAACGCCACACAGACGGACTGGACTCGAAGCGCGGTGGGCCCTCTCGCTGCGGGGCGACGGCGCTGCAGCTTCGGAACATCCTGCTCCAAAAACAAATCCCACCGGCCTCGGTCGGGATCCGTCTGTCTGTCAACTACTAACCCACCGTGACGCCCTGCAGAAATATTGATAAGGGACATTTTACATGTTGTTGTTGTTGTTTTCTTCCTGCCTTGCAGAATTCAATGAAGACAACTATCCGGGCAACATTAAAGCCGCTCTCCAACACCCCCCCCCCACCCCCCGGGGAGCAGCCGAGGAACAGCTGTTGGTAAATATCGTTATAATATTACATGCTTTATCGGCGCCGTTAATGGAGAAATATCAGATGTCCCAGCTCGAGAGACATTAACATTTAGAACAATCAATATAACTTGCACATTTTGCGAAAAGACATTTTCCATCTGACAGGAGGAGGACTTGTTAGGATGCCCGGGGTGTCGCGCGTTAACAAATGCCATAAAGATCACGGTTATTTGTGGCTTTTTGGAGGGGATGTGACCTACACGTGTACCGGCCATGCTTTCTAATCAGCATCGTCAATCCACAAGAGCGATTTTCATGCGCGCGACGTGGAAGTCCGGCCTGTTTCGCACGCAGTGACGCGGCGGTCACCGCTGCTGTGCTGTGCTGGCTGCTGTAAAAGAAAACAAGAAGCTGCATCGATGTTAGTTATTCATATCCTCCACAAACAAGACTTTGTACATTCATATTCAAATGACAGCAACATCAGTGAAATGAATGTTTCATTACCATCCCTTTGTTTTACATCAATGGGGATGATGGCGTACCCCTTTTTAATAAGTCATACCAGAGAATGCAGCCATTTCACTGATGCATGGCCGAGTTTCCTTCTTCTTTCTTTTTCTTTTTTTCTTAATTTCAATTTTCAGTTTGCAAATATGTGTCCACTTATTTCCCCCTGAACATAAAAGTAAGAGAACGTACAGGAGAGAAGAGGAGGAGGAGGGAGGAGGGGGGGTATCAACCTACCTCCACTACAGACCGATTTCAAAAAAATTAAAACGGGGCCTTTGAGATGCAAACGCTCAGACACTGGTCTGCGTGTCGGATCTACATTGCTAATGTCCACAGCGGACGCGCCCAGCGTGTCCCTCGCGAGAGCGGAAGTCTCGGAGACAGACACCTGATGGCGCCGGCGCTGATCAAAGGCCCCGCCCACGCCGCCCCTCTTCCCCGGAGACCGGCGACCCCGGTCACTTGCGTTCTGTTCCTCGTCCGCCATTTTGTGTCGTTAAAACGGCTCCGCGGCTTTTAGTTGCTGAACCGACCGATACGAAGGAACACGGAGCTCTGGGACAAGCCGCTCCGTTGACGTCAGCAAGGCCTAAAAAAAACACGTTGCTGGCTAAAACGACAACCTGTGTGTCATTTTACCCTCGGTGGACCAGATTTGGACACGAAGTTGCGGTTCAGCGTCTTCACAGGTCCGGCTGAGATCTTTATTACACGGAGCACAGAGGTATCGATCCCGCGAGCTGCTGCGATGATGGCGGCCCGTTGTTCTTGCTCCCATGTGGTAGGGATGTAAGGATTACAAAGCTGCAACAAACAGGCTTTGGACAAACTGCCCTACTGATGTGCGCTGAGACTAGACCTCAACAACACCGCCGCCTTTGGGTCTTTGCACCCTCGGTGGACCAGAGACGGAAACCGCTGGAGTGCAGCATCTTTACAGAGGTGATTGAGCTCCCCATAAAAGAATAACAGTAGGGGGCGTCCGGGTGGCGTGGCGGGCTATTCCATTGTCTACCAACACGGGGATCGCCGGTTCGAATCCCCCGTGATACCTCCGGCCTGGTCGGGCGTCCCTACAGACACGATTGGCCGTGTCTGCGGCGGGTGGGAAGCCGGATGTGAGTATGTGTCCCGGTCGCTGCACTAGCGCCTCCTCTGGTCGGCCGAGGCGCCTGTTCGAGGGGCGAGTGGGCGGAATAATAATAAGAATGAATTAAACGTATATAGCGCTTTTCTAACACTCAAAGTCGCTTTACAATAAACGGGGTGGATAGCGTGACCCTCCCACGCGCTACCACCTCCTGGCGAAACTCCTCACTGTCAGGTGAAAAGAAGCGGCTGGCGACCCCACGTGTATCGGAGGAGGCACGTGGTAGTCTGCAGCCCTCCCCGGATCGGCAGAGGGGGGTGGAGCGGGGACGGCTGGGAAGTGGGGGAAGTGTGGGGTAATTGGCCGGATACAACTGGGGAGAAATAATATATAATAATAATAATAATAATATTAATTTCCCATGCCATTGCCGTGATCCCAGCAATGGCATGGACATGGACAAGCTACTTTGTTGACATGAATTAAAATCTGAACTTAGAAGAATCTTTTTAGTTGGCGGCCAAAGTGACATGGGGTCCGGCCTGCACCCGGGAGACCAGATTTGGATGTGAAGATGCTGCACAGATGCGGCCGAGGTCCCCCATTCATTACACGAAACAATAATATTAATTTTGCACGCTGTTGCTATGATAGCAGCCTCCTCCTCTTGATCCCATCCAGGGCAGCAGCAGCCCGATGGACCAACTATATGGATTAATAGCACTAGTTACAGCACAGCCTAAGGCCTCCTCCATCTGAGTTAATAGAGCCTATTCGTTCCTGTCTGCTACTGGGGACTGTCGGAATTGCAGGGGTGGCTGTGTATCCACACAGCAAATCATAAGCCCTCACATATCACTTGAGCTGAATGACTGCAATTTTCATTTAAAACCAAATATATTACAGCGAGATCTATCACGATTCGCCCGGGCCATATTTTTCCTAAGGGGTCCCCCCCCCTACCCGCCCCGTGCCCGGGGCAAGGGGGAATAGCTTCTGCAGGTTGCTTGTCTTCATTTCCAGGTAGGTGGCCAACACACCCCAATGCAGCCCCATTTGACTGATGCGACCGTTTGTCTTCGTAACGCTTTGTCACCCGAGCAGGTTTATTTGAGCGAAGAAGGGATGAAAAAGAAAGGGAGGGAGGGAGGGAGGGGGGACGGTGATCCTGCTGTAATCTATCATGTCATCATTCCCCAGCTCCATCCGTCTACGGAGCCGCAGACGCCCCCAAGAAGCCTTGCAGGGGCCTAAAAGACACTGACGGTTATATAAGGAGCAGCGCTGCTGGGAGTGCGCTCATTACTTTCAGGCGGTGGAGACATTTTTATTTTCGAACCAGCGACACCTCCAACTGCCAATTACCCGACGAGGCCGCGCTGTATTGCATAATTAAAGTAACTTAAAAGGGGGGGGGTGGGGGGAGAAAACACGGATAATGCAAATCCCAGCGCGCCACGACCCTGACGCCATCCAAAGCTGCTGACAGTTAGCAATTATCATGATGATGATGATGATGATGATGGTCGTTATTGTGGTCGTATTAGTTTTATTACGTGGACACTTGGTAAGCGTCCAGAGTGCGGGTGTAAACAGTGTTGGGGTGACGCTATGTGTTCATATTACTGTCTAACAAATTAGCATCATTCTGGAGCTCAGCAGTACTCCCTTTCTTTTCTTTTTTTGCCTCCCCTCCCTCCATTTTTTTCTCCCCAATTGTATCCGTCCAATTACCCCACTCTTCCGAGACCGTCCACCCCCCTCTGCCGGTCCGGGGAGGGCTGCAGACTACCACGCGCCTCCTCCGATACACGTGGAGTCGCCAGCCGCTTCTTTTCACCTGACAGTGAGGAGTTTCGCCAGGAGGTGGTAGCGCGTGGGAGGATCACGCTACTCCCCCCAGTTTCGCCCCCCCCTCCCCCGAACAGGCGCCCCCGACCGACCAGAGGAGGCGCTATTTCAGCGACCAGGAGACATACCCACACCCGGCTGCCCCACCCGCAGACACGGCCAGTTGTGTCTGTAGGGGCGCCCGACCAAGCCGGAGGCAACGCGGGGATTCGAACCAGCGATCTCCGTGTTGGTAGGCAACGGACAACGCCACGCCACCCGGACGCCTCAGCAGTCAGTCCTCCCTCTCTGGCTGACCTGAGTGGATGAAAGAACAACGCATTTCTGATGCTGACGAACACAACCACAGACCGTATACTATATCCACCTAAACGGCTCGCGCGGCAAATGGGCCATTTTGACCCGCGCGCCTCCGGACCATCAGGATATATAATATATAATCATCATCCTGCTGAATAGAGGCTTCTGCATAAAACCAAGGTGATACCTGGATAGAGGAGGGCGGCGTGCCAGACCGGGCTGAGGGCTGCGAAGGTCTCCGCTAGAGACGAGGAACAGCAAGGTTAGACCCGGATGCGGACCAAGACAGGTTTTCATTTTCAAGTGACTCCGGGTTCCTGAGATTTCTGCGTCGGGGGAAATACAGAACTGTGAGGGTGTCGGCCCCGCGGCGCCTCGCCCCGCGGCGCCTCGGGAGAGCGGAGCAAATATGAGAAGAAGAAGAAGAAGAAGAAGAAGAAGAAGAAAATAACAGCGCGAAGGAAATTATTTTCCCCCGGTTGTTTCTGGGTGCGGCTGTTTTTATTTTAATTCCCCCCCCCCTCCCCCTCCAAATGTTGGCAGCTGGGGTTTATACTCGCCTCTCAGCGTGTCTCCAGCTTACAGCTGGGGTGTGAGGCGAATCAGGAAGGAAAAAGAAGGACCCCTGTCTCCCTCTCTCCCCCGTGCTTAGGGACATCTGCAGGCAGGAGAAGTCATAGAACATCCCCAAAGACACTTAACACACATACACAGACCCACAATAATGCATTCACATGCGCCCTGGTGTACAAGCAACACCCCCCCCACACACACACACACACGCACACAGACACACACACACACCTAAACACATTATAGGGTGCGTGCACACACACACACACACTATTTGCACATACATACATACATACATACATACATACATACATACATACACACACCTAAACACATTCTAGTGCGTACACACACGCATGCACACACACACACACACACACATTCTAGCGCATGCACACACATACCCACATAGATTGCACATACAAAACACATTTTAACACGTGCACACATGCGTGCACACACACACGCACAAACACACACAGACCTAAACACATTCTAGTGCGTGCGTGTGCAAGCACACAGACACACACACATCTAAACACATTCTAGCGCGTGCACGCACAAAAACACACACACGCACGCGCGCGAGTAAACAACGGCGGTTTGCAAGAGCAGAGAGAAGTTAACAAAAGAAGACGTGTCTGTTAGAGTCTTTCACACGGCCTGCAGAACAGCGCTGCAGCTACATATGCACTCACAAGGAGAGATTTATCTACACGGAGACGCCAGCGCCTCCTTCCCCATGCTGTACAAGCGCCGAGGAGGCCGAGGGTGGACTTATAGAGACGCGATAAGTGCACCGACTATTCCAGCGCGCTGAGCACTGCTTCAAGGCCGTCCTCCATTCAGGTCCTTTCAGACGGCAAACTTCTGCTTCACTTTGAAAAGCCGCTCATACAGCTCTGTCAAAACAACTCCCACAAAAAAAAAAGCCTCCAAGGTCTCTAAAGAGCTAGCCAATGATATTTTGCTCACAATGATCACCGCAACTATTGCCTAGAGATAAAAGAAGGAAGAAAAAAAAATCCAACATCTGTCCATGATGATGATTTGAGCGGGGTTCGATCAACCCTATCTGCCTGCTTTACTGGCCAATGACACTTTGATACGGGCACTGTAATTGGTTTCCGGTGGGTTACAGAACCGGCTGGCGATTCCCCCCCGTCCCCCCTCGTGTACGGTGTCAGGACACGGCTGCTTGTCACAAAGTGTGCAGGCTTGACTGGACAGGCAAGAAGATAGCCGCAGGAGACACGGCGGCTCCCCCCGGCATGACTCACTGTCCGTAATGGCCTCTATTCACAGGCTCTTTATGAAAGGTTTTACATGAGAACTCCAAAGGCTAATTGGCCTGTGGAGATCAGAAATATTGTTAGTTCTGCATGGCTTCCAGCAGCCATGGCTGGCATATGAGTTCCCAATCAACACCGGCCTCCACACCTGACTAAACAAAGAGCGCTTCTCTGAAATTAAACATTTAAAACTACTGTCTTATACTGTTAATTTTTTTTCTTTTTTTGCTCATCTTCTCCACCCTCTCTCCATCTCTTTTTCTCCATCTCCCTTTCTCTCTCCATGTCTTTTCTCCACTCCCCCCTCTCTTATATCCATGGTTATACAACACAACCCATGTATCCCCCCCCTCCCCTCTCATACAGCTTCTGACTGGGGCCTTAAACTCCTTCTGAAGACCACCAATACTGCTAGAAGTTGGACAAGTCTGACTGAGTGGTTTCTTTCAATATTGCTTCAACTTAAGTGTCTCGTATTATGCTTGGAAACGGTATCTGTTGGACAAAATAAGCACAAAAACCAAAACCCATCTCTTACTATAATGAGTTTGGTAAAAACAAAAAGAGAGAAAAAAAAATCAATCGTCTAAACTCGTCCGTCCTTCTAAACCAGTGCTGACAGACTCAGGTCGTCCATACAAAACAATGCAGTTCCAAGTCCTTCGATTAACTCTAAATGTGGCATCCAGTTAAGCCATTTCTTTCTAAATACTACGTGAGAGATATAAATACAGTATGCTCGTTTTGTTCTCTGCATCCAGAAACAATGTCACATATCTTTTGGTCCCGCCGGTATATGAAAAAGTATGGCAAGACATATCAATATTAGAGAGAAGCATTGGACAGCTTTGAGTTATTTTATGAATAAATTTTGTTTGGCTTTCATGCTCAGGGTAAGAATTTGGAAAAAAGTGCTTTTGTGATTAACCTCATCCTCTTTCTGGCAAACTTTCACATTCAACAATGCAAGTTCTCTAAAAAGGAGTCCTCTTCACAGTGTTTTCACAAAGGACTTGGAACATCACATGGACACAATAGCTTTAAGTTACAATAAGAAGGCTCTAAAAACAGTGACTATTTAATGGCTCTTTGTTATGGGAACAGAAATGACAGCCTTGCCGGGTATATTATGGTTATTTTTCTTTTCTTTACTTATTTTATTGTATCTATTTTTCAGCCCCTGGCATTTATGTTCTTGATTGTGCTTACAATGTTTGTAAGGTCATAAATTTTGTTATAAAAAGAACAAAACAAAACAAAACAAAACTCTAAACATGGCGGAAAGTGAACAGTGGCGTACCCGATGAACCTTTTTTCCGGCCGTGAAACCCAACGGGGCGTTACTATGAACCCCACGACACTTCTAGGCAAGACACCCCCCCCCACGTAGGCTTGGCCAGGCGCCCCCCCCCCATTCGCCAACTATTAACTCATATAGAGGAATGCGGGTTTAAATCGAATGGACATGCTGTTCTTGTATTTGAAGATTATTCGTGAATTTGAGGATATTTGTTCGTTACTCGAGAAAGAGTATTTGTATTTACATATAATTTTGGAAAATTATCCACTAGAATAAGTACGTCCATAGGGTTAGTGGTTGTGTCAGGAAGGGCATCCGACGTAAAATTTTGCCAGATCATTATGCGGATTGACAAGACCGCCATCGGTGTTGTGCCCTCACAGGGTACCGATGGAAACTGTCGATTCCGCTGTGGCGACCCCTGGGAAACAGGGAACAAGCCGAAAGAAGAAGATCCACTAGAATAAGTACTGCTAGAGAGAAGAAAGATAAGACTAAGGACGGACCTTTATTTGCATGCACGCAGCATAGGCTAAACGTAGTGTTTAGAACGAAATGAGAGTTTAAATGGATGGGAAATGGCAGGCCTGTGTGTTTTTGTATTTGAAGGCGAGGAGACTCTTCTGAGAACAACCATCGAGAATGACACACAAATAGCTTTGGTTCTACTTTTCACTCTTTAATAGCAGTGGCGCCCCCAGAAATTTTTCATAGGGGGGGCCAAATGGGGCCACTGAAAATCTTGGGGTGGCACACCAAAACCAAAAGCCATGACTGAATTTCGGGAATTCTATGATGCTGTTGTAGTGTACTGTATAGGCTAGTTGAAAACTGTCAATATGACAGTTAAGAAAAATATACATTATTGATTTAAATGAACAGCACCTAATGTAAAATATCAGATAGAAGCATATTCTGCATATGCGACTCGTGGTTGGGGGGGCCAGTGGGGGGGCCAGGGATAGTATCAGGGAGGCCGTGGCCACCCCTGGCCCCCCCTTGGGGGCGCCACTGTTTAATAGGAAAACAGAACTGCTAAACCCAACCCTGTGCCGGAAGGTGGAAGAGATTGTTGGGTTATTTTTTCGCCCGGTGCGGGATTCGAACGGAGTGTACTGCACCACAAGGCGACATCCACTAATCGCTCGACTAAAGGCTAACGGGTCTTGCTAACGGGTCTTATTAGTAGTTTACAGTCGTCACCCTCCCCGGAAGCGCGCCCTCGCGCTTTGTTATTCCCGCGCTCCGAAGAGACTTATGAGGATCTGCACACTTCCGGATCCCACCGCTGCCACCAATGTAACCGGTTATTTTCTTGCCCGGTGCGGGATTCGATACGGGGTGTACTGCACCACAAGGCGACATCACTAACCGCTCGACTAAAGGGTCAGACCCGTTATCTAGTGTCATTAGTAGTTTACACTTATATTACAGATTGTACTACAACAGTGTATTGCCAGGAAGAAATGGAAACGGATGATCCGCTGTGGCGACCCCTAACGGGAGCAGCCGAAAGTAGCATGTACTACAACAGTGTATTGCCTGCGTTCCTGGTGATTATCGGGAATGGTTAAGCGGGTCAGATCATATCAAGGTAATCATACCTTCAGGTTTGCGTTATATATTGAACAAATGAATGGTGGCTGCATGAAGGTACAGCCGGTCGATGCTGTAGCGAATTCGAGGGGCAGTCCGGGAACCGCCACAGCCGGGACGCGATCCCGTGTCTCCCACTCCGCAAGCGACAACGTTAACCAGTCGATTAAAGGGTCCAACACGTTAGTCAAGGACCAACGTGTCTACTTATCCATGCACGTTCCAATATTGATCCAATAAACCACGTTAACACGTTTTACACTAAGAAAGGTATGCGACCATAATTTATTTCAAAATCTACCAACATTAGGCTTATTCAGTTGGGCTGATGAAACGAAACGTCGGCGCGACCTCGGCGAGCCCGTGGACACTGCCGGGCGTTGCGGTGATTCTGCTGGGCAATCCTAGCGCTCGAATACGCGGGGGGCGTGTCTTGCCTAGAAGTGCCGTGGGATTCATAATAACGGAAACGGGCGGCGGAGATGACCCGGAAACCAACGCCTTCCCGCCCCAGCAACGCCTCCCCCCCCCCCCCGGAGGATTAAGTTGAAATTCCTGGCACGCACGAGAGGAGCGAGGAGATACCGGAGGTTGGTAAGATGTCACGGAGCTTTGGGATTCTCGCCTCGTCGTTTCGATTTGAATACGCACCTGATTCTTCCACGCTGATAAAGCGCCGGCGTGGCCGAGGCGCTCCAGCCTGCCCGAGCTGTCGCTGCGGAGTAGGCAGGAGGCTGCGCAGCTGTGCTGCCTTAACCTTTTCTATCTCCGCGCCTTTTTTTTTTAAAGAACTTTATTAACAAAAGTGAACAAAAATAGTATACAACAATGTCACTCAACAATAGTCACATTATTAAATGTATACAACATTAACACACGTATTATCATAAACATTAACATAAATACGCCAGGGGGATTGTATAAAGTAAAACAAATAAATTACATACTTAACTGAATATTTTGTAAAACATAAAGTGCTTATAAGTTTTTACAGCTTTTTTATTTTCACTATCAGATATTGATGAAATATATTGTTTGATATACGCAGACGGCTCAGGAAAATCAGGTTTCTTGCTAGAGAATTTAGATCTGTGAATATAAAATTTTGTTAAGATAATTAGCAAATTGATTAAATAATACTGAGAATCGAGGTTCCTATCAAATTCAGTATATCCAAACAATACGTTTTTCCCAACTCGGGGTGAAATGAGGGTAAATATGATCAATAATCAAACGAGCAAACCTACTCCACAGTTGTTTAGTGTGTGGGCAAGACCAAAATAAATGAACCAATGTTTCATTAAAACAAACCACAGAGAGAACTCACATCAATGTCCTTCTTAATTCTATCTCCACGCCTGTTTAGCAGAGGATGGATCACATGGCGTGCATAGCCCGTCACGAAAAGGAAGACATGGGGCGGGGGGCAGTTTTAGTGCAATTTCTTAATGCTTGCTCCTACTGTAAGTGAAACCGGATTTTAGCTTTAGGAAGCTATTCGCATTATGGAAGCGGTTCTGCTCAACTCCGTGATCCTGTTGTGTGTGTGTGTGTTTGCAAGAACTATGAGAAATGGTTAAAACTGGGTTTTTCAAACAGCATTCGACCCAAAGCAATTTCAGAAAGGTTCTATCAGAAGCAGTTATCTTAGTGCACAATGCGTAATATTTGTTACGTGGGCATGAAATACGTCCTGGCTGCATGGAGGGGATTCCTCAGGGCCGTAGCACAACCACGTGTCAGCCCTCGGAGCAACAAGAGGCATAACAGCACTCAGCTCTTCATCTGTTGCTAAAGCTAGCAGCAGTCACCTTTTCCACACAGCTGTTCATGACATGATGTGATATCCCTCAGTATTAAGAGGCCTCAATATTAAGAGGTAATATAACAGATTCATTGTGCGCTTTTCCAAAAAATATGACTTGACTTAGCCACACCACATTGTTTCTGTTCTCAGTTAGCAACAGCCACCATCATCGGCGGTCACTCGGGGTCGAGTATGACTGTCCTCCTCCTAGGGCCCTCTGGGTCCTCAGGTGGGCGTAGAGGTCGATCCTGGAGCCGCATAATGGCAGGACGCCTGCTTGTGACAGTTTTTTTATGTGGAGTGGCTGATACGCCTGCAGCCACCACACGGTCCTTGGCAGGGGGTGGCCAGAGTACAATTGCATGGAGAACTAAGACAATAGGAGACCACCCTCTGTTGCAGCCTTCGTCTGCCTTCACTGCCTTTGTGACCTGGAGACATCGTCTGTCAGTTCCGCCGTTGAGGTCTTTTTTGGACCGCACTTCGTCTGGTACCTGCCCCTTGACCTATCTGCCTTGGGTGACCCTACCAGGAGCCAAGCTCCGGACAGCATAGCTCTTGCGATCATTAGTACATGCAAGCTTTCCCGCCACGGCAAGGTGGCGATCCAGGAGAAAAAGGAACAGACAACACCATGTGCAAGCTACAGTGAATGAAGGCTGCATGTCTGTGTTGCTTGTTGCCAGGTCAGTTTTCTGTAGAACAGTTTACGGTGGTGTTTCTCCACTCGCCTTTTCATATCCCAGAAGACCCAGGAAGTTGTGGACAGCTACCCCAGCAAAATACTGTTGCCATTGGCTGAACTCATGATTTTTGTCATGAGGTAATCAAATTATAGTTTAACACCTCAAATGCCGTGTCGCTCAATCTCGCACAGATCGAGTAAAAGATAATCAGCATGCAAATGTAGAAACTTTGACGTCCATGTGATTTGAGATTTTGTCTTTTTTTTTTTAATCAAAGCTGCCATTTGACTTGAGGATCAGTTAACATCGACTCTGTCCAGTATCTTTGGTACAGTTTAACCTAAAAACCAATGAGGCGTCGAAATAAAACGCTTGGCACTCTGGATCCGAACACGTCACTCATAATATCTGAATAAAGCAAACCTGGATAAAAAGAACAGTTTAATCAGACCGCATCACAGTATTACTGAGCCATAATGAAAAAAAAAATAACATGGCTGTTATTCATGATGGTTCAGATGAATGACATGATGGTCTACTCTTAAGCTGTTGTAGTAAAATTTTATGCATGCACTTGGTCTATATGCATAAAATATTTAGGAGTAAGATAATAAAGGAGGGTTGTCTGCTCTTTTTGTTGCCTAGAGCTTCTGCCCTCTTAACGTCTGTGCACAGCCCTGCAGGGCCGCCTTCATTTGCAGCCCATGATCATGCGAGTTTGTACTCAACGCGTTGCCAGTGTCCCCAACGTCTAATGGCAAACACATCTGCCTTTTTACTAATTAATGACACAATCTGTGTATGTTGCTTTCAGAGTTTGCGGACACACATGACGGCCACACCATATACGCACATGAGAGACAGGCCGGGCAAGTAAGGAGTTCATCCTGTGACCAGGCTCCATTGAGAAGGATGCAGCCATTCAGCAGGAAGAGGTATGTTTAGTCATTCTTAAATGATTGACGACTCACTCAGTAATAACCCCATTGATCCATGTATAATATAATCAGCGACGCCATGAATATTTATTACAAATATTCCCAGGAAAAGAGCGGAAAAAAGGAACGCTTTTTTGACATTGCAGTTATGGTGCAAGACTTACTTTATGACAGTAATTTTTTTTAATTTTTTTTTTTTATGGACGGATCACAGCAAATAATTTGAGGGAGCCAAGGATTTATATTTCAGTTTCTCAGAATCTTTTGAAGATGTCTGCTTTATTAGTTTTGGCGCCCCTATTTTGAGCCGCAAGATTCTTTGTACCGGGACACTATATTTTTCATCTGAGGATGTGCCCAAAAAACCAAACAAACAGACACCCCCCCCCCCCCCAAAAATCAAAGCACCAAGAAGAAGAAATTGGTGTGCACATCCAGCCCTCTGAGGAGGGCTTAGGTATTGGATAACAAATCAAAATGATGAATAAAGAGGATGTCTGCACACTGGAAAATGAAGCTCCTGGATATTTTAATGTACATGCTTTAATGTGACATCTGTGTGACTGAAACGTTGCATTCAAAGGAGTGTTTACATTAAGTATTATGGAGCTTCATTTTTCAGCATGCAGATATCCTCTTTGCTCTCCAAAAAAACCAAGGTACCAATCACCCCATCTCTGTTCGATCTAATGCCTCTAGGTTGACATTGGTCAATACGAGATGGAGCATCAGCAACTCCAGGTAACAGTCTGAATGAAGTCCGGTCAGAGAGACAAAATGGAGACCGGTTAAAAAATGTCACACTGAATTATGTGTGTCAGTTATGCACTATGGGGGGTGCTCAGTTTCACTGGTTATATTGGTGCTAACCACTCCACTCAGTTCAGAGCATTGCAGTAGTGGAAAGTGCAAAAGGTACTCTATCCACATCTGAATGGACAACGCTGCAGAGGAGGTACTCAATAAATAGAGCACCGTAGTGCAAATTGGGTAATGCAGCAGAAAATATTAATGGCGCTCATTTATCCTTTTTTTCCCCAAAACAAGGGGATGCATTTGAGATGCCTTGAATTGAATGCTCATTACGTTAAAGTAATTTGCGGCATAATTGGTACTATTCACTGCACAATAGCACAGAAAATTACTTTGGGGTTTGAACAGGGCCACTAAATTAACACTTTAAAGCAACGTGAGGGATTAGCACAGATCAACAACAATGAATATGAAATTGTAGTATTCTCTACTCTTTTTAAAAAAAATCATAATTGTGCAGCCATTTTACTAAAGTCTGTGATGGATGACCTATATAGAAAAGAGTAGTTTTTTTGGGGGTGGGGTGGGGAGGTGGGGGGTTATTCATTTGAGATTATTTCCTCTCAGAAATGCATGAGACCGTTTCATAAATTCCTTCAGAAGATCATCGAAAATGAACACAAATGACTGACGACGGCGTATTTGTGAAATATATCACAGCAACACAATGTCTTGGTTCTAATCTAAGCAATATAACTGTCATGCAATGGTTGCAACGTGTCTGTTACACCACTAAGGTATGTGTTTGGTTTTTTTTAACAAGCAAAAACATGTGGACATGACATATCAGGAGTCAGGAACACTTTATTTGTCATTTCACCTCATGTACTTGCACACATGAAGTGAAACGAAATGCCGTTTCCCCCAGCCCACAGCAGTGCAACATACAGACAAAAACACATTTAAGAACTACACACATACAGTGCATCCGGAGAGTATTCACACCTGTTCACTTTCCCCACATTTTGTTATGTTACAGCCTTATTCCAAAATGGATTACATTTCTTTTTTTTTCTCAACAATCTACATACAATACCCCATAATGACAAAGCGAAAAAGGTTTTGTAGAAATTTTTGCAAATTTATTAAAAATAAAAAACTGAAATATTGCATGTACATAAGTATTCACACCCTTTACTCAGTACTTGGTTGAGGCACCCTTGGCAGCGATTACAGCCTCAAGTCTTCTTGGGTATGAAGCTACAAGCTTGGCACACCTATATTTGGGGTATTTCTCCCATTCTTCTCTGCAGATCCTCTCGAGCTCTGTAAGGTTAGATGGGGAGCGTCACTGCACAGCTATTTTCAGGTCTTTCCAGAGATGTTCAACGGGGTTCAAGTCTAGGCTCTGGCTGGGCCACTCAAGGACATTCACAGACTTGTCCCGAAGCCACTCCTTCGTTGTCTTGGCTGTGTGCTTAGGGTCATTGTTGTGTTGAAAGGTAAACCTTCGCCCCAGTCTGAGGTCCTGAGCGCTCTGGAGCAGGTTTTCATCAAGGATCTCTCTGTACTTTGCTCCATTCATCTTTCCCTCGATCCTGACTAGTCTCCCCGTTCCTGCCGCTGAAGAACATCCCCACAGCATGATGCTGCCACCACCATGTTTCACTGTAGGGATGGTATTAGCAAGGTGATGAGAGGTGCCTGGTTTCCTCCAGACGTGACGTTTGGCATTCAGGCCAAAGAGTTCAATCTTGGTTTCATCAGACCAGAGAATCTTGTTTCTCATGGTCTGAGAGTCCTTTAGGTGCTTTCTGGCAAACTCCAAGCGGGCTGTCATGTGCCTTTTACTGAGCAGAGGCTTCCGTCTGGCCACTCTACCATAAAGGCCTGATTGGTGGAGTGCTGCAGAGATGGTTGTCCTTCTGGAAGGTTCTCCCATCTCCACAGAGAAACGCTGGAGCCCTGTCAGAGTGACCATCGGGTTCTTGGTCACCTCCCTGACCAAGGCCCTTCTCCCCCGATTGCTCAGTTTGTCTGGGCGGACAGCTCTAGGAAGAGTCCTGGTGGATCCAAACTTCTTCCATTTACGAATGATGGAGACCACTGTGCTCTTCGGGACCTTCAAAGCCGTAGAAATTTTTTTGCACCCTTCCCCAGATCTGTGCCTCGATACGATCCTGTCTTGGAGGTCCACAGACAATTCTTTTGACTTCATGGCTTGGTTTCTGCTCTGACATGCATTGTCAACAGTGGGACCTTATATAGACAGGTGTGTGCCTTTCCAAATCAGGTCCAATCAATTGAATTTACTACAGGTGGACTCCAATCAAGATGTAGAAACATCTCAAGGATGATCAGTGGAAACAGGATGAACCTGAGCTCAATTTTGAGTGTCATAGCAAAGGGTGTGAATACTTACGTACATGCAATATTTCAGTTTTTTATTTTTAATAAATTTGCAAAAATTTCTACAAAATCTTTTTCACTTTGTCGTTATGGGGTATTGTGTGTAGATTGATGAGAGAAAAAAAAGAATTTAATCCATTTTGGAATAAGGCTGTAACATAACAATATGTGGGGAGAGTGAAGGGGTCTGAATACTTTCCGGATGCACTGTGTATAGAGCGGGTAGAATGGTGGCGCAGTGGTTAGCATGGTTGCCTCACAGCAAACAGGCCCTGGGTTTGAGCCCCGGGGTACTCCAACCTTGGGGGGGGGGTCATCCCAGGTCATCTCCTGTGTGGAGTTTGCATGTTCTCCCCATGTCTGCATGGGTTTCCTCCGGGGTCTCTGGTTTCCTCCCACAGTCCAAAGACATGTAGGTCAGGTGAATCAGCCGTACTGAATTGTCCCAAGGTATGTGTGTGTGTGTGTGTGTGTGTGTGTGTGTGTGTGTGTGTGTGTGTGTGTGTGTGTGTGTGTGTGTGTGTGTGTGTGTGTGTGTGTGTGTGTGTGTGTGTGTGTGTGTGTGTGTGTGTTGGCCTTGTGTGATGGCTTTGTGGTGGCCTGTTCAGGGTGTCTCCCCGCCTGCCGCCCAATGACTGCTGGGATAGTCTCCAGCATCCCCGCGACCCTGAGAGCAGGATAAGCGGGTCGGAGAATGGATGGATATATATATACACTGCTCAAAAAAATAAAGGGAACACATAAGCAATGCAATGTAGCTCCAAGTCAATCACACTTTTGAGATATCAACCTGTCCAGTTAGGAAGCAACACTGATTTGTGAATCAATTTCACCTGTTGGTAAATTGTCTAATTTCCACCAGGTGGAAATTAGACAATTTGCAAGACAACCCCTATAACAGGAATGGATTTGCAGGTGGTGACCACAGACCATTTGCCTGTCCTCATCTTTTCTGGCCAGTCGTTGGTTAGTTTTTCATTTTGCTAGTGCCCTCACCACTAGAGGTGGCATGAGGCGGTATCTGCAACCTACAGAAGTTGCTCAGGTAGTGCAGCTCATCCAGGATGGCACATCAGTGCGTGCTGTGGCAAGAAGATTTGATGTGTCTCCCAGCACAGTGTCCAGAGCATGGAGGAGGTACCAGGAGACAGGCCAGTACACCAGGAGACGTGGAGGGGGCCGCAGGAGGACAACAACCCCGCAGCAGGACCGCTATCTGGTCCTTTGTGCAAGGAGGAACAGGAGGAGCACTGCCGGAGCCCTACAAAACGACCTTCAACAGGCCACTAATGTGCAGGTTTCTGCTCAAACAGTGAGAAACAGAATGCATGAGGATGGTATGAGGGCCCGACGTCCACAATTGGGGCCTGTGCTCACAGCCCAACACCGTGCAGCCCGATTGACCTTTGCCAGAGAACATCTTGGTTGGCAGATTCGCCATTGGCGCCCTGTGCTCTTCACAGATGAGAGCAGGTTCACACTGAACACATGTGACAGACGTGAGAGAGTCTGGAGACGCTGTGGAGAACGTTCTGCTGCCTGCAACATCCTCCAACATGACCGGTTTGGCGGTGGGTCAGTGATGGTCTGGGGAGGCATATCCTTGGAGGGCCGCACAGACCTCTACGTGCTAGCCAGGGGTACCATGACTGCCATTAGGTACCGGGATGAGATCCTCAGACCCATTGTCAGACCATATGCTGGTGCAGTGGGCCCTGGGTTCCTGCTCATGCATGACAATGCTCGTCCTCATGTGGCCAGAGTGTGTCAGCAGTTCCTGTATGTCGAGGGCATTGATGCTATGGACTGGCCTGCACATTCCCCAGACCTGAATCCAATCGAGCACCTCTGGGACATCATGTCTCGTACCATCCGCCAACGCGATGTCGCACCACAGACTGTCCAGGAGTTGACCGATGCCCTGATCCAGGTCTGGGAGGAGATCCCTCAGGAGACCATCCGTCGTCTCATCAGGAGCATGCCCAGACGTTGTAGGGAGTGCATACAGGCACGTGGAGGCCACACACACTACTGAGCCTCATTTTGAATCGTCTTGAAGAATTTCCACAGAAGTTGGATCAGCCTATGTTCTCATTTTCCACTTTGATTTTGAGTATGATTCTGAATCCAGACCTTAATGGGCTAATGATTTTGATTTCCATAATCATTCTTAGGTTATTTTGCTCTAAACACATTCCTCTGTCTAATAAATAAAGATTTTCAGCTGAAATATTTCATTCATCGAGGTCTATATTGTGTTTTTAGGTGTTCCCTTTATTTTTTTGAGCAGTGTATATACAGTTAGGTCCATAAGTATTTGGAAAGTTACACAATATTTGTAATTTTGCCCCTGTACACCACCACAGTGGATTTGACATGAAGTATTTGAGATGTGATTGAAGAGTAGACTTTCAGCTTTAATTTAAGGGGTTGGATAAAAATATGGCATTAACTGTTCAGGAATTACAGCCATGGATATACAGGGTCACCCATTTTCATATGCTCAAAAGTAATTGGACAAACAAACATCACTATGATTATAACAATTATATTTAATGTTTGGAGGAAAATCCTTTGCAATCAATGACTGGCTGAAGTCTGAAACCCATCACCATCTTCAAATTCTGAGTTTCCTCCTTTGAAATGCTCTGCCAAGATGTAACAGCAGCTGCCTTCAGTTGCTGGTTGTTTGTGGGTCTTTTGGCCATTAGTTTGATCTTCAGCGAGTGAAAAGTATGCTCAATTGGGTTGAGGTCAGGTGACTGACTTGGTCACTGATGAATATTCCACTTTTCTGCATTGAGAGACTCCTGGGTTGCT